>NW_019525097.1:2927954-2929503 GCF_002814215.2 Seriola lalandi dorsalis | reverse complement strand
AAAAAAAAAATCAAAACAACCCCAACATTTTGGCTGCAGGAAAACAAATTGATTGACTGCTACTTTGGTACCAACATGGTTTTTTATGTGTTGAATAAGTGACATTAACCCTCTAGCATTCACACCAGTTAAAGGAATAGTTTAACATTTTGTGAAGTTGCAAAGATTGATACCTCTCTAATGTCGGTGAATAAAGTACAAAGCTAGTACTTTATTCACCGACATTAGAGTAGCGATTAGCTTAGCTTAGCATAAATACTGGAAGCAGAGGGAAACAGATAGCCTGGTTCTCTATAATGTACATTTATGTTTATGTACAGATGAAACAAATTCAACACAACATGTAAAGTAGTGAGATTTAGGCAGAGTCAGGGCCAGCTGTCTCCCTCTGCTTCCAGTCTTTATGCTAAACTAGGCTAAGCACCATACTCCATACTCCATTCTGCTACTTTACTTGGTCAAACACAGATCATAAAATTACAGTTTTGCCCAGTACATGAACAAAGTCTTCAGAGTACCTGCTCTGAATAACCAAAATATAAGCAAAGTGACCTTAAATTTTTACACTTTAAGAATATATAAAGTGCTATTCACCAGAAAAGGATGTGTCAATGTGTAAATTTCTTTCTATGCCCATATAGCAGTGTATGGGAATGTCAACTTTAGAGTAGTTTGCATGGGAAAACACCACTTTAGTCCAAATCTGTGGTTAACAACCCCTGTTATACCCCATTAGGTTT
Source organism: Seriola lalandi dorsalis (assembly GCF_002814215.2). Taxonomy (NCBI): domain Eukaryota; kingdom Metazoa; phylum Chordata; class Actinopteri; order Carangiformes; family Carangidae; genus Seriola; species Seriola lalandi. The sequence continues at coordinate 2,928,763 of NW_019525097.1, read as the reverse complement.
TGGTGGCTTGACAACAACCTCAAACACATTCTTTACTTCCAGTACATTCAACTAGGCAAGACTTTAAACTCAATAGTGGATTTGTTTTTATTCCTATTAACCCTAATCATCTAGGGTAAGTTTTTTTTTTCTGGTAAAAACTTATTCTGTACTTGTTATTTGTATATGGACTAACAGAGGGGAAGGTCTGTTGTATTTGGGTCTTATACAAGAAAAGACCTATCAACATTAGTTACAGTATGAGATCCATGTGTTGTATGAAGGCCACAACAATATAATAGTCTGTAATATAGTCTGCGGCATCAGTTCTTGGTTCATTTCTTGTGGCCATGTTATTTCATCAGGGGAATGCCTCCTTTCAAACCCCATCTCCAGTTCAATTTGTAGCATTTCTTCATAAAGTTATCCATTGTCTTAGACAATCCCATACAAATGGATTATTGCGTCTCCAGTCACAATGGATGACATTACATCAGTTCATATCAGATTCTTTAGTGTCTTTGTACTGGACATGTCACCTCTAGTCTTTGTTTCTGTCCATCTCTCTACTGCCTCTTGGACTCAGCAGCAGGCGTCACGGTCTGCTGCTGGGTGTTGAGTCGGTATTGGGGGTACGGCAACCCTGGAGGTCCAGGGGTTCCTGGTGGTCCAGGTGGCCCTGCTGGCCCTGGTTTTCCCCTTGGTCCTGTTGGCCCAATGATGCCCGGTAGCCCTGCCTGACCCATGATCCCTGGAGGCCCTGAAGGTCCTGGGAGTCCATCTTTACCGGAGGGGCCCATGTCACCTTTCTGGCCCCTCTCACCACGTGG
>NW_019525097.1:2855061-2927904 GCF_002814215.2 Seriola lalandi dorsalis | reverse complement strand
CAAATCTGTGGTTAACAACCCCTGTTATACCCCATTAGGTTTTGGTGGCTTGACAACAACCTCAAACACATTCTTTACTTCCAGTACATTCAACTAGGCAAGACTTTAAACTCAATAGTGGATTTGTTTTTATTCCTATTAACCCTAATCATCTAGGGTAAGTTTTTTTTTTCTGGTAAAAACTTATTCTGTACTTGTTATTTGTATATGGACTAACAGAGGGGAAGGTCTGTTGTATTTGGGTCTTATACAAGAAAAGACCTATCAACATTAGTTACAGTATGAGATCCATGTGTTGTATGAAGGCCACAACAATATAATAGTCTGTAATATAGTCTGCGGCATCAGTTCTTGGTTCATTTCTTGTGGCCATGTTATTTCATCAGGGGAATGCCTCCTTTCAAACCCCATCTCCAGTTCAATTTGTAGCATTTCTTCATAAAGTTATCCATTGTCTTAGACAATCCCATACAAATGGATTATTGCGTCTCCAGTCACAATGGATGACATTACATCAGTTCATATCAGATTCTTTAGTGTCTTTGTACTGGACATGTCACCTCTAGTCTTTGTTTCTGTCCATCTCTCTACTGCCTCTTGGACTCAGCAGCAGGCGTCACGGTCTGCTGCTGGGTGTTGAGTCGGTATTGGGGGTACGGCAACCCTGGAGGTCCAGGGGTTCCTGGTGGTCCAGGTGGCCCTGCTGGCCCTGGTTTTCCCCTTGGTCCTGTTGGCCCAATGATGCCCGGTAGCCCTGCCTGACCCATGATCCCTGGAGGCCCTGAAGGTCCTGGGAGTCCATCTTTACCGGAGGGGCCCATGTCACCTTTCTGGCCCCTCTCACCACGTGGCCCTGGTGTGCCGAGAGACCCTTTAGCTCCCTTGATCCCTACTGCCCCTCTATTGCCACTTGGGCCTGGTTCACCCTGTGCTCCTTTGGGCCCAAGAGACCCCTTCTCTCCGGCGGATCCACGGCTTCCTAAGGGGCCCCGGTCACCTTTGCTCCCAGTCAGTCCCATGGGCCCCTTTGGACCGGTTTCACCACGGTTCCCTTTAGGCCCCGGGCGTCCAGGAGCACCTGTTGATAAAAGACAGTGAGATGAAGTTAAGAAGAAGCGTGTGCAGACATGGTGAGCTTTGATCTTTACATGACAGTATAATCACTATACCTTTTAGTATAGTGAAGTTCTTAATGAGCTGAGTATGGTGAACGTCCACCAGCTTCATCTCCTCCATCACCATGGACAGGTTCCTGACATCAACATCCAGTCGCACATTTAACAACATATTCTGCTGCCTCAGCGTGTCGGCTAAGTGGAGGAGCAACAAGACTGTGTTGTTCAGGTTCTGCAGAAAGTATTTGAGGATAAAGAGAAGAAGCAAAAGAATAAAACCAAGAACATAAACACAAAGTACAAGGAGGAAAGAGTAGGAGGATAATGAGGAGATAAAGAAGAGAAGGAGAAGTGAGTAAGCTGAAATAGAGAACATTTTCAGGGGGTGTAAAAAGCTTCTTGGTAAAAACATAAATTCTTCATGTGCAGGACTACAGCTCATTTTGTGCACTCCTTTCTTGATCCATTTATTGAATAATTCTGAGTTGCTGAGTATTTCCAACCTGTAGATCCTCTGTGTGTCTGCCCATGCGGCTCTGGCAGGACGAGCTCTCGATGTTGATGTATTTGTACATGCTCTGGACGTGGCTGACGGTGGCGTTGATGCTGGAGGAGACCGTGTCGATCTCCATCTCGATGGAGTTCAGACGACCATCCAAGGCAGAGAAACGTTCACCTGTGCGGTTCTCGTAGTACCTAAAGAGAACGGTTTAGGATGGATACAATGTGAGTTTTGACATTTCCAGAGTAATATTCTAATAATATTCTTTCTTTCTGTTTCTGTGTGTCCAGTGTGTGTGTGTGTGTGTGTGTGTGCACATTATCTATTCGTCATATTGTGGGGACTTCTGTTCATAGTCTCACATGTGGGGACAAAAATCAGGTCCCCTCATTTCTATTTTTGGTTTTAGGGTAAAGGTTAAGGTAAAGGGATTATGCATGAAGGTTTACAGTAAATCTCCAGGGCAGTGCAATGTTCTTGTAAATATAATAGTATAAATTTGTATAAGTGTGTCACCTGGAATGGTAGTGAAGGTCATGCATGTTCTCCTCGTGTTCATCCATGAAAGACGTCACATTGTCGAGCTGCATCTGCAGGTTCATCACCTGGAGAACACAAAGACACATGTTGTAGCTCTGTGCTTGTGAGGAAACTCATTGAGATAATACATTAATTAGCCCTTTACCCTATGCTAACTACATGGTTAAACCCAACCCTTTCTTCAGCTTTATCCTTTAAATAAAAAAAAAACAAGTACAAGAACAAGAGCACCCCCCTTTCGAGGAGGTGTTCTCAGTCCAACTAGCAGGTGAACTCACGAGTTTGAGCTCAACAGTTCCCGTAACCTTCTTCCTATGTTAACTTTCCTGCTCCAGCCAGACAACCTGACCAATGAGAGGAGTGAACGTTCTCACCTGGTTTTGTAAGATGCATTTTTGGTTCACTTGAATTTTTCTCTGTGTGAAAGCAAAACGAACCAAGGGGAAAATGCTACAAGTTTAAAAACTCATCAACTGAATCGGACCAGAGCAAACAAACTCTAGGTGTGAAAACTCACTCTTTAACGATGCTGATTGATACAAGGTCTCTGTTTCTTATCAGTAGTTTGTTTTGGCAAAGGGTTTTCCCCTTCCCTTTTATAGAACACACACACACACCTGCTGAGTTAGGTCATAGTACACCTCGGTGGACATGGCAATCCTCTGGTGATCTGCTATGATGTTGTTTTGGAGGAGGCGCACAGTTTGGGTTGTGCTGCTTGTGTTGGATTTGATGGCGCTCAGGACCCGGCTGTAGTTCTGCCAGTCGCTGGTCAGCTTCTGGAGGACCAGAGTCTCCTCATCTGCTTTCCTCTGCAGGGCATCTATCCACATCGTACTACAGAGCCGAGGGAAACGCACAGGACATGTGAGATAAAACATTACTCTGTGCTCACATTATGCTGTTCTACACATGCTAGAGACGCGGCTCTGGGGAAGGCAATGTCAGTTTGTTAGTACACCACATTAGTCCACAGTGAAATTACTCAACAACTAGCCATGCAGTTATTGTCCCAAGAGAATGAATCCTGATGACTTTGGTGATCACCCAACCTTTCCTGAAGCGCCACCAGGAGGCTGACAGTTTTGGTTTTGAGTGAAATGTCTCATTTCATCTAGTGCCACCGGGAAGTCAGTTTTTTTTTTGTTCAGTTCTTGACAATGACATTCCCATCAGCGTCACCTGTACGTTGTGCTTTGTGCGAATTGGCAAATGTTAGTATGTTCTAAACTAAGATGTTGAACATTACCTGCTAAACATCAGCATGTTAACAATTGTAATTGTAGCATGCTGACTTTAGCAAACGATCAGGAAGCAGACAAAAAGTGTTTGTTCAAATGGTTTGTGAAAAACCCACTTTAACTATCTCGCTAAATATTTCCCCAAAGTGCCTTTTCTATTGTAAACAGGAAATAATGATGGAAAATTATGTTTATCATGTTCACATTGCAAAAGATATCACCCACTCAAATTTTTGTAAGTTTTTCCAAACAACTAAAAAAAAAAAAAAACACTCTTTCAGTCTCTATTCTAGATTTAAATCAGCATTATGTGTCCCAGCTGTGCCTTTTTCAAACAAGAAATCCCTGTTGTTTTTCTTACTGTACTTTGACTTCATAAATAATGGTTTGCATATGAGGATTGTAAAAGAACTTGCAGCTGTGGCTATGAAACTGGCTTCTTGCCTGCTCTCAGCCATCGATTGAGTTCCCACTCAGCCAGTTCACTAAAAGTTAATGAACACATACGATATAGCTGATGAGAAAAGATAATAATCTGGTTGGTGTGTGAGACTGGATATATGCTGATAAATACATGATTGAAAATGGACTCATGAGCTGAAGACTAACTGTAGCACACAGTCGATATCTATGTTTTACTCCACAGTTTAAGTATAACACTGTATATTATCTGTCCGTCTGTCCCTCACCTGAGAGCCACTGTAGTGTTAACTTGCTGCGCTGTGGCTTTGATGTCGTACTGATCCTCTGTCAGAGTCTTCATCTTCTCCTCAGTTTCCTCGATCACGTCCTTCCAGCCCTCCAACCGATCCATGTATCTTTCCAGGGACTGGTTGAGCAGCTTGATCGACATGAGGTGGTTTTGCATGTCGCGCATCAGCCGGTTGCTGGTGGTCCTTAGAGTGGTCTGGGCCTGGGAGGCCTGGTCCAGGACCTGGAGGGGGGGGGGCAGCGATCAAGAGAGAGTTAGTGATCAGAAGTGAACGGAGTGATGCTGCTGCTTTTCTGTGTTTTATTTTATTATTAACTGAAAATCCTTTTTCTTATTGGTTGGTTGGTTGATGGCACCTTTGTCTCTCGCCATACCTGCTCTTGTCCCAGTATCATTCTCTGGATGTCTTCAAACTCTCTCTTCAGCCTGCTGATCTCTTCACTGTACAGAGTCACATCAAGACAGCCCGAACAGTTAGAGGTGGAGCTCAGATCTGAGAGAAGGAGGAGGGCAGAGGAGAGGGAGGAAACAGACACAGTGAGGCAGTATGGGTAAAAAGTTGTAGATGATGGTGTATGTTACACATCGACGCTTCTGGCAACCATATATGTGTTTAGTAAGTGTTGGACATGGAGGACAAGAAGTCCTTGTGTGTTGAGAAAATTGGAAATTTTTGACCAATGTCTTTTTTTTTTTTTTTAATAATTCTTCATAGTATCAGAAAACAGCTATTTTATGCTCTTTTGATGCTATAAATGTATCTTTTAAGAATGTATAAAAATCATCCAAGTGAGTCGGAAAGTAAATTAAATTTACCATTTTTTGTTACATAAAGACAATTCATTTTTTTTGAGCGTGTAAATGTTTTTCTATTGCTCTTGTCAGTGGTGGAGGAAGATCCTTTACTTTAGTAAATTTACCATTTATAAGCTGTATATACACATGTAATACATGGTTTACAAGAAACTATAGTGAACATATGTATTTATTAATGCATTCTCCTGCTGTGAGAAACAATGACTGGAGGCTGCTGTATAAACAGATAATGAATAACAACAGTTCAAATAATATAAAATATAAACAATTTGCAAGTCAATCCAGCTTCTCTACCGTCTATTCCCTGTTGAACTCTGGTGATCTTCTTGTGGTAGACGGACTCCTCTTCGGACAGGCTGTCAACCTTCCTGAACACTGGACACACAGGGAAGTCGATGAGGTTAAAGGGAAACGTTCAGCAATTTGAATAAACACATAATATTTATCCAGAAATCAGGGTTGAGGACAGGAATAAGAGTAGGTTAGGTTAGCTTGGTTAGCCTTACGCTGATCACAAAAAACTATTTCAATGTCTCAAATGACAAACAACAGTCACAGGAAACTTTAAGAAATTGAGCACCAAACCAACAAGGGTACTTATGGGTAAAAGGTTCTATTTAATATTTGGTTGGTCACAGATTTGATGTGATTGGATGTGACTACACGTTTCCGAGACATGTACGTATATGAAATACCCGCACAGAGACTACTGCATGCTAACGAAACAAGTCCATGGGAAATTAAACCATTAGCTTTAAACAGAAAAACATGGACAAAACACCTTGAAGATGTTCCTGAACGCTGCTGAGTGGATGCAGATATGATTAAAATCAGCAGTACCTTGGTGTTAACAGGAAATATGAAGTATTTAAAGGAATAAAAACAGGAAATTGTAATTTAAGCCCTGATAACAAAACACATTAAGTTTTCATTAGCTAACAAAGACTGATGGATGGTAGTTTGGCCAGCTGGCCATGTCCTGCTGCCCCAACATATTTCCCATGAGAGCAACAGCAATTTAGTGAGTGTGAGTTTCTGTGAGTGCAAGTTTGCATAAAGTGTGTTTGCAGACTCTTTCAGCATCCTAGTCCTTGACTCAGGGGACTAATGTACGTCTGTTCCACAGTGTGTTTGCATATAAAAATACTTCCACATGCTTCCTGCACATACCGCCTGCTCCACTGTATTAGCTGCTGTGACAATGATGCTGAACATGGTATTCAGCATCATTTTATTCAGTATTTCATATAACTTTATATGCATTACCAGCAGTAGTAACAGCATGTTTTTAAATGCTTTGTATCTGATGATATGACAAATGTATTTCACTCCAAAATGCTTTTTTTTTCAAGAGCTATAAAATGTGTTACTTCAGTCCAAACTTGTTACCTCACATATCTTTGTAGAAGAATGTATTTGTTGTAAAACAGATGTCCAGCAGGGAATGGAAAATCAAAGACTAGTGTTTTTCCTTGAGCACATGCACAGTTGGGAGTTACAGCCAAGTGCAATATTTTCTCTGTTGATACTAAGGTTTTCAGTGCTTTGGTGTTGTACAGCTGTGCTGTAATTTGAGAAAAACATAAGCTAAGTGCTGTTTCTGAAGCATTACAAAACAGCGTCAGTGCTATGTGTTTTTTATAAATGCATGTTGGCACACATGATGACGGTTCAAAAATGCTCATCTGTGTTTGGATCGAATCAGCTAACTCTAATCGTGATGCAATGTGTTTATTTACTGTTAAACAAAGCCACCATCTTTTCCTAACCCTTACCAGAGAGCTTTTGTTGCCTGAACCCAACCCTGATTACCTCCTGTGGCTCTGATGCAACTCATAAACGTAGCACTTAATTCACTCAAAATAAAGTTGCCACTGAACATAATCCAGCCAGTGATTACGTTGCCATCACAATGTAATTAAGAAAACAGTTTCCTAACATGAGCTTCATTTGTAGGAAACAGGTTTCATGTGTGAGTTGCCCAGTCCCTGTACAAAGGGCATCACAGTAATTAAGAGTGACAGACATAAGTCACATGTTACAGAATGTTGGATGAGCAGCCCATTAGCCTCAGACAGCCCACGCAGTACTATGGCTAGCTTGGTTAGCATTACGCTGATCACGAAAAACTATTTTAATGTCTCAAATAACAAACAACAGTCACAGGAAACTTTAAGAAATTGAGCACCAAACCAACGAGGGTATTTATGGGTAAAAGGTTCTATTTAATATTTGGTTGGTCACAGATTTGATGTGATTGGATGTGACTACACGTTTCCGAGACATGTACAGTACATATATGAAATACCCGCACAGAGTTCACAGAGGAAAACCAGACCATTACTTTTCTGTACATGTGTACCTGAATACAAGCTTATATGTCTGTGTGTATTGCATCTACCATGCCTCACTCTGTGAGACCTGAGATCCCTGGATGGTAGTAAAAGATGAAGATTGATGGCTTTGAAACCCAATAAAAAAGTCTTGGTAATGTGCAAAGCATCTGTTGGTGCGGAGCAGCTGTCAGGTAAAACATGGCATACAGGAGCCAGGAGAGCATTCATTTGATCTATGGGAGTTAAATGGACCTTGTTATATTGAGACTAACACACATATTCAAAGCAGAGTCTGACCTTTTCCTATTACAAGCCTACTTTTCACTTTTCTCTATGTAACTTCCTGGAAACGTTCTTCAGAATTTCCTCTTTAATCATAATTAGCTGGTCTTTTGCTGTTAATTACTTGGACATTTAAAGCTGCAACGTTAAAATCAAAACATCAAACTGAGCTCACCAAGTGATGCCAGCACTGCCACTGTGATGATGAGGAATACAACGAATCCATAGAGGACTTTGACAGCCAGTTGGAGAGAATGGCTCTGCTGGCACCTCACACAGCCGCCTCTGGTGCGACCTGGACACACAGTGAATGAATGTAAACGAGAATATGTGTCAGTGAGTGGATTACTGATCAAAAACAATGATGCGCAAAAACCATAAAATTCATAAAAGAACTGGACAAATATCCATTCCCCTTCCTTTCATGTAAATTACCTCCATGTAAATATCATTTTTAGCCATTTAGAGTGTGTTACACCTTTAGCCACACCCAGCACTGATGTAACAGAGTACTCAGTACACTTCTACATCAGCACAGTATGAAGTTATACCAATAAAAGTCAAACTAACTGGCTGGTGTTGTTCTTTAAAAGATAGTTTCGGCTTATCATAAGTTGGATCTTATTTTCATAGCTTTGACCATCATCTCCATTATTCTGGGGATTCTGCAACTGCACCTAAAATAAGTCAAGAAACATGAGCTGTCAGGAAGTCATGCAGGTTTTAAACAAACCCTCAAGTTAGTCACACTTATTTGGGGAGGAAAACTGAATGATCTCCGGGGTTAATTTCGACCTACTTGGTGCAGTTATGCATGCACTCACACAGTTTTTGCGTGCACTGTTGGCTGGTGATCATCTGACCACTGACATGCATGTCTTTTGTCCCATAAAACTCGTCTTCCCAAACCTAAGCAATTACCTGCTGCAGAGTTATCATAAGAGATGGAAATAAAATGAAAGTAAGAACCGAGTTGCAAGGAGCTAAAGTCAGATTCAGGCATTCACACACAAGCCATACATGCACACACATGGCCTGTGTGTACATAACATGTCACTGTTGATACAAATGACCTTGTTTGTTGTTGTTAGACTTGTGTGTATGTGTATGTGGCCCTCACCTCTAAATGAAGGCATTTCCTCTTCCTCTCCAGTGAAGTCCTCCTCTGAAAAACAAGACGAGGAAAACATGACAAAATGAAAACATGATGTTTTACTACTGACAGCACAAACTTGACTCCTTGAAGTGTTTTTTTTTCAATTCCTATTTATCAGTTAAATTGTCAGTTCAAATATCCTACAAATGGCATGTAAAACAACTGAACATGGTTGTATGATTGTAGAGTTGGTTTAGAAGGGATAAAGTAATTGTGCCTCGATATTATAGCACTACATCCATCAAATTTAGGTTTATTTACCTTGAATAACATGTTTGTTTAGTGTCAGGCACTTTGGTATAGAGAGTCTCCTATTCATAGTTGCAATTCGGATGTTTCTGTTCATGTTATTTTCAAATCATAAAGTGGTAATTAAGATGGATTAACTCCACTATGTATGTAAGACTCATTTACCTTTCTCTGACACCAGTGAAGCTGTGTGTGCAGAGGCAATTGTCACCCACAGATTCCATAGACAATACCATGATTTTAACAAGAGTGCCGATCATGTGTGATGAACTGGTTGACACCTTGATCATTACCTTTGAAAAGCTGGTTCTCATATCCACCATAGTTATCTGCCAAAAAAAAGAAAGAGAGGCAAAACACAAAACAGACATTTAGAAAAACGGACTGACTGAAACTAATTCTGCTGGAGCCACCAACAAGTTTTATTACTCCTGTCATAAATCATAAAAACCAACTGCCTCACATTCCCCCACCCTCTCCCCCTGAAGTCTCCGTGTTGTGCAGTGTGTTCGCTATGAGGCGGCTATCTTAGAAAAGTACAACAAAAATGCCTGTTTTTGTTCTGCTCAGATGTTTTCTCTGAGCGGTTCCTCGCTCAGGAGAAACAGCCCCATGGTGGTACAAAGTATGAGAACAGTTGTTGGTTTTGTGCGCTGACTCTAGTGGGAGTATTGTGCGTGTTACGTGTGCATGTGTGTCTGAGGAGGTTGTCAACACACACTCGAGGTGAAAAAGGCCAGAGTGAGCATGACAGAATATAACCAGAGGGCTTAATAAACCACACAAATACGGTTAAATTTAAAGTCCCAGAATACATTCAACGTCGTGTTTTTATAACTGTATGTAACAGGAATGGACTCTATACAACACGTCATTAACTGCCCACCGCCCAAACCCCACACCTGAGGGACTGCGGAGCTTGATGTTAGGAAGCGGAAACACTCGGTGGGACTGCAGGGGAGGCGATTTCTGAAGGAAAAGCGCTGGGGAACAGACTCAGTCGCAGGAAAACAGGGGTTTGGCAGGTTGCTGACAAGCCGAAGAGAGACAGTTGGACATGTTCCTGTGTTGATGCAGCCAAATGAGCTGCAGCCTTTAAGCTAACACTGTCAGACTGAGTTGTCAGGCTGCTGTATGATGTAATGTATGTAGACATGTTGAAGACTCACTTTGTCTTTGCACCTGAACATGATTGACTTTGCAGGGATGTTTCTGATTGTGGAAAATGTGGAAAATGTGGAAAATGTGGAAAATGTGGAAAATGTGTTGGCTGACTCCAGACAGATGTGTTATTTAAAGGAGTAGTCCAAGGCAAAGCTATACTGTAAGCTGTGAGTACAAATACTTACCTCCTGTAAACTGTAAGGTACCGCTGAAGTTTTTTTGTTGTAAGCAAACGGGGCATAGCGTTAGCTCGCGTAGAGCTGCTTGGCATCAACTGACTACTAACATCCAATCTGATCTAATCTATAATCTGATCCATCCTTCCAAGAGGACCAACATTAACACTTGTTTCAGCAGGTGCCCGATCACTACATATGATCAGGTGACAAAGCCCTCTAGTAGCTGTATTGATTATTTTCGTGTCCCCTGGAGTCACTTCCTTATCGTTGTGAGTATTTGCAGCGCATGTGTCGTCAAATTAACAAAGACTGAATTTGTTTGTGTTTTGTCTGTTTGCATATATTGCATGTATAAGTTGCAGTGCGTTGAGCTCTCAGGGCCAACGTACTTTTGAGCCCATACTTGATGAGTGTTTTGTGCTCACAAGTTTTAATGGCGTATTCCTTAGTATAAGCAACACATTTTCATTTATAGGTCAAATGTTTAAATGCTGTTTGTATATAAGAAACATTAAGTGTGGATTTACTCGGTTTATAGTTCATTTTGAATTGTAAGAACTTTTTCTTTTTGTTTAATTCCACATCTTTCTGAAACCAAAATGTCTGCTGTGGTTAACCACATCATCAGCTCAACACAAAGGGAAGTCTGGCGTCTGATGGGGAGAGAACCAGAGAAAAATGGCTTGAAAGGTCATGAAGCTGGTGGTAGTTTCCACACAATGTCTGATGAAGGTCTGATCCACGTCTATTAAAAGATACAAGGTTGTTCTCTACCTCTCAGCTACTGCACATGCAGTGTAATTCAATAGTTAACCTCTATTCACCCTCTATGAGAAGAAAATAACAGTGTTCAAGCAGCGTGAAGATATGATGGTGAAACAAACAGGGTCATGTTTAGGTTAGGGTTAGGTTTTAATGTTAGGTTTTGCACAAGTGAACTGATTGTTTATTATTATTTGGCTTAAACCAAATAAAGAAAATATATCCCCAAAAACAATGTTAGTGAAATGCAGTTTAGATAGAACAAAGCACACTTGACATGCTAACATCACTGTGAGGTGAATGTTTATATGAGTCAGTGGTGGAACAGCTGAGGTCAGGTCTGGGTGGACAAGTCACAAAACACGGAGGCTGACATAATGACGGAGGGAGGGGAGCAGGAGAGGGAGAGGTGGTAGCAATCATGTACAAAAAAAAAAACTAAGGCTGCAATGAGGTAAGTACATCAAAAATAGAAAAGTGACAACATTGAAAATGAAAAAAGTCAGTTGATCTCTGAAGTTGACACGGGGAAGACTGACCTGCACAAACTCTGATGTTTGCTCATACATACAAGTATCGGTACCTTCAGCTGAAACCATGCTGATACCAAAAATGACACATAAAAACAACCTGTAGCTGGAGAGCCTGTCAATCTGACCTAACTTATATTTTTATATTGACGGTCGATCAAATGGCTGTGCGTATTGTGAGCCACTCAGTCAGGATTGCCAGTCAATCCCCTCAGCTTTATGGAGCATTTTAGTGTCTTTCACCTCATTGTTTTGGTTTTACAACCCGCAACTTTAACCCAATACCCTTGTTTTAAGCAGCAGCTGGCAGCTGTTTTCAGTGGAGAAGTTCAGAGGAATCCACCGAACACTAACTGTCCGACAACAAACAGCAGATGGATAAAGTTAGCGACTAGTGGTGTCACATTTGGTAGCTAGCCAGAAACATGACTTCTGTTTGCTAACATGTTCATCAACTTTGTAAGGTGAAAATATGTAAAAGTTGGGTTTAGACCTTGTTCTGCTGCCGCCTGGTGGCCAAAAATAAAATTAATTTTCACTGCTTTAAAAGCGGAACACACAAAAATGTTTTTCAAAGAGAAGGAATGACATCTGAAAAAAGATTCAAAATGTAAATGCCCCACTTCAGTATGAGGGCAGTAGTGGCAGTAAGACTAAGAGTGTAGTAGGGGTAGTGGTAACATAACAACACACAATACCCTGCGTTTCAGTGGAGTTTTTCTCAGCTTTCCCGGTCTGATTAAAACACATTTCTGTGGGAAATCTGAATTCTTGTCATTTTTTGGACTTCTGTGGTATGAAAATGGCCAGACACAGATTTTTGAATGTCAGCACATTATTTTCTATTGCAAGCTGGAATTCCAAAATATCACAATCAATAACTAGCCTCAAATATTCATTGGCTCCTTCGTTATATCTCTCCTCCTTCACCTCCCTCCCTCTTTGCTGCTCTTTCCCCTCCTCATGTTTTTCCCGCTCTCTGTGGAAAAAACCCTAATGTCTGTCTCGGTAGTGAGGAAGTCGACCTGTCCAACACACACACACACACACACACACACACACACACACACACACACACACACACACACACACACACACAGCAGAACTGAGCTGATCTGAGAGCAGCACAACACAGCTCTACCAGGTCATACCTATACAGGCAGGTCATGGCAAAACATGGTGGAACTACTAAATATGTATTTGGTTCCGTCTGAATCAGCGTACGAACAATTTGTTTGTCGAAAATACACTTTGGTTTGACTATATTTAGAAGTTTCATGTGAGTTGCTTTTCACCAACAACCAAATCGGTCAATTATTTGCTGCAGCAAAGGATTTTCTCTCAAATTAAATAAACACAGAGCGTCTTTCATGATGTTTTTACCAGATAAAGCCCTTTGCTTTGTAACTGGCTGGGATCAAGTCATTTAAAAACACATTAACACAATGTTTGAAATAACTGGTTGCAAGTTATGACAGATGCTCAAACTTAAACCCAAGCTGCCAGTCTGGATCCCAAAAACAGGATTTAATAGCTGTATGATAAATACCTTATGTTTAAGTTATGGTTAAGGTTAAGCAAACACGTGGTTAAGATTAGTGAAAGCTTGTGGTCACAGTTAATGCAAAAGTGATTAATTAGAGATCTGTGATGGGAAACAAACCTCGATCATGAGCATGAAAGTCAGACCTGCAACATGCCCACCCACCAACCTCACCCCCCTGACCCTAACTTTCCACCTCGCTGCATAAAGGGAACACCACTCCCTATATGGCAGTAAATCTAAACCACTGATCTGGAAAGATGACATGGGTAATGGGATGACTGGGTATCAAAATTATGAGGTAAATGTAATTTGAGTCTGTGGGTAATTTTGGTGTCTGTGATTTTAGCCATGTTCATTACTTAACATAATAGATTTCAATATTATGAATAAATACATGAAGGCCTAGTGTGTCATTAACATGGTTATATTTTATGGTAAAGCCTGTAAACTAAATATAGATTATTAGCAGTTAAGGGTTAAAACCGACCTAACAAGACCAGGTTTTTGGGTTGTTTATCCAGACTGAGAGGGAGACAGAGGATGGAAAAGTTTGGTTGCAGTTTGAATACACACAGAAAGCCCAGCCAGAGTACACTTAGCTGTAAGAAGAAGTAAATATATATACAGCAAGGGTGTGTATTTACAGGAGAGGAGTGAGCTCAATCCAACAAAACTAAACATTTCCAAAGAATTTTCCAATACTGAACAGTCAATAATTCAATAAAAGTACAATAAGGTCGGGGAAATTACCATATCTTCATAATCTGCCAGGAAAACTCTTTTTGACAAACCATATCATACGGCTGTTAAATCCTGTTTTGACAATTTGTCCCTTTGTTTTGTAACTAAGTGGAGAGCAGCTGACCACTCTGCTCCGGTCAAGGTCACTGAACTGAAAATGCACCGCTGCTCTCCACAGAAATACCACATTATGATTAAATGTTGTTTTGCTCATATGTGATTGTTGAGCATCAAGAGCCCCCCACTCTTCTGGGAGGGCTCTCCACACACAAGGTTTTGGTCCCGATCAGCCACAGGAGCATTGGTGGGGTCCAACACCGATGTTGGGTGATAAAGTTCCAGGGCTGAACAAAATCATTTTTGCATTTACTTTTCACTGAAAAAGATCCAAAAATGATGATGATGTGATTTTATTTGGGGCTTGTAACAAACAAGCATGTTTCTTTACATCTGCAGAATATGATTTGCAGGCCGAGGCATAACACCACAATGCTTAATTTATATTATGTTATGACACACTTTTATCAAAAAAAAGAAAACCGCAGCTCCTGCAATTTGGATATTGGCTATATTGCGATTTCAATCATTTTTTCAATTAACTGTTCAGCCCTACTCGCAGTTGGCATTCCAGGTGATGCCAAAGATCAAGTTCTTCCACAAAAAGAAAAGCAGTTCTTTAAAAACCTCATGTCAGGATGAAACAGAAAAAGCTCTTCCCTAAACTGTTGCCACAAAATTGGAGGCGCTATTATCGAAAATACAATTCAGTGCATTGGCAATAAGATTGCCCTCAATTTGGAACAAGATTTGTTGCCCAAATCCTGAAAAACACCCCCAGAACAAAGTACCCCAAGTATTTAGACACAGGATGTCTGCATACTTTTAAACACATAGTAAAACTCTGAATACCAACATTTTCCTGATGTGAACAACTTAGCTAACTGGTATGTCTAGTAAAACCTTTGCGGAGCTCATCAGGTTTGATATAAAAATCTCACAAGTGTAAATTTGTCACAGTTCATTCAGTTTTTTTGCCACATTCACTAACTCACTAACTGTCACTGCAGGTCCTGCCGCTCCCACCTGCCCTGCAGTAACCCCAACCACTCCCACCTTTCCAGTCACCTGATTCCCAATGCCGACTCGCTCACCTGTTCCCAATTCCGTTAGTTTCCTCAGGGTATGTACTGGCCCACTACCACCAACTCTTGCCAGGTTGTCTACTGTGTGCTTGTCTATGAACAGGTGGCACTCATCAGGCTGAAGGTCACAATTTATGAACAGTTAAAGAGAGTCTGGTGAATTGGACTTAGAACCCTCATACAAGAATACAAAAATGTTCTTATACAATAGTTAGTTAATTGATTGATTGGACAAAAGGCATTTTGTGAGTGCTGATATAGAGTATAACAGCACTGGGACTTTTAACTACATGTATGTACTGTATGTATGAATCACAGCCGTGTACAACATCACTCCCTCTCGTGTGATATTGCTTAATCGCATGAGGCCCAACGTCGCTGCAAAACTGAATCAATTCACCACAAAAACATCTCAGAAATTTCTGTCAAGGCAACATTATCTTCTTAACCATTCTGGGAGAAGCTTATTGTGGTTCCAGTGGATGTCAGTGTTTGTGCCCAGTAAGTACACTGTGCTTAGTGTTGCTAGTTCAGATGGCGTACAGTGGCCAGCCACCACACCTATGAAAATATCAATCTAGCAGCAAGTTAAACCAGCGAAAACAGGACATGAGACAGACATGTTCCAGGCTACTTTACAAAGCTTTTCTAACCAGTTCCACAAGGATACATGTACATGCGATAGGTATCAATTACAGAATTAAACACAAGGTTACGGTTAAGTGAATGCAGGGCTTTAAGATAAACTGTATAAAGTAAAAATAAATAAATAAATAAATATCAGGATGTTGCTCTTCAACCACATGGAGTTAATCGGCCCTCCTCCATCCATCCTCTTTCACCATCAGACCTTTGGGGTTTGCGAACACAGCGCCAGGCCTTTGCTTGAGTCAGCTAACCATCAGCGCCACTTTATGTTTGTGGTTCCTCTGTGGTGGTTTCTCTCAGGGGGGCTTTGGACTTTCCAAACCCCTTCCCCACCCTCTCCCTCTCTTCATCCCCCTTCTGGAGATTGTGCAAAGTGTTATCCTTAGTGAGTAACTTGCCCTAAATTTCTTCTAACCTCACCAGGTTACTCAATGATGTGATGTCCTCATAAATATGCATAGATTCAACATGTCATTTAATTTTTACTAAGAAAATCCTCCTTAAATCCCAGCCTTAAATAAAACCAGGAGTCATGGGCCCTGCTCCATATCAGAGTGGAGGTCTTGACCACAACTCAAAAAGCCAAATGAGTCCTTCTCCAAATCTCTGACATCATTCAAGTCATTTAGGTGCCCTCTGACAAGAATGTGTGGTCTCCTCACACAACTATAAACGCCTGGTATGTGTTGCTGCAGATTGCGGAGCTGAAGTTATAGAGGAGCCATTACAAGGGAATGCTCTTTTATTGTGGCTTGGCGGTGAAACAGGAGATTTTCAGAGTCACGATCCCATAAACACATCATGTTTTCTCTGGACTAAACTGCTTTGGACAGCCAGGCTGAGACAAAGAGACAAGTCTGGTTGGGTTTACAGGGCTGTGGGGCCAAAGGGTGTGTACAATATTCTGTAATGCTTTATTTGAAGGCTTTTTGGTATTTTTTTCACTTGCCCTCAAATTTCACAATCATTGTCGAAGACGAACTTTCCACAGAGATGTAGTAAGAAGTAAAGGTAAGAATGAAAAAAAGCTTTCCAAAGGAAGTAAACATATAGGTAAACATATGGTTAATATGTTGATACCTGAGATTCTTCTGCATCAAAACAGGGAAACCATTTCTTCTTCATGGTCCTAGAGTCTGCCTAGTTAAAACAATAGTGTTTACTAAATGGTTATTTGCTGAATTACAATGAGATGCACCACACAAACTAGTTCAGCTGTGTGTCACTCAAAATGTACATCAGTTGCTGTCAGATAACTGTTACATGCTTCTTACATAACAAACTGATAAAAACAACATTAGCTTGCTAACATATTAGCTGTTCAGAGTGAATAGTGAAAAAAGATAATGGGTCCAAAATGCTGTTTATTAACAATGTAAACTGGGAAGATTTTAGTGCAACCAACGTTTCACAATAAACCTCAAATTACAACTTTATGCTTATTGGACAAAATATCCAAATAGCATTAGCTAGGTTAGCACAATATCCCACACAGTTGATATGACATGAATACACCTAACTATGCATATTTTTTTCGTACATCTATAAATAATTTTAGCCCCTTAAACTATCATATTTGGAAGTCATGCCTCTTGTTTACAGTCTTTCCTAGCTGAGACATTTCTAAGGTGAAATGTTGCAACTTGATTGAGTAAAATACTGGTTTTAGAATAGCTAGCACTTACTAGGAACTTAGCACTTAGTACTTGTTTTTGGAATAGCTTGTCCAGCACTATGGGTTTGTGGACAGGGGCGCTGTCATGTTGAAACAGGAATGGGCAAAAAATTGTCTAAAAAAACCCCTTGAATGTTGACCCAAGTCTTTCCATAAGAGTCTAATGTAACTCCATTTATCAGAATAAAAGTTAGATGAACAGTATTGCCAAACATCTACATCAAATGGAAGGAAACCTAATAAAAATATAGAAATACCTCTAACCAGAATAATAATATCTCTACCTTTTTAAACAAGTGTCCAGTTGCTGCACATTCAACATTTTATGTGTATAATGCTGGTGAAACGGGAAAAAGTCCAGCAGAAACATTTAGATAATGAATCCAAGAGAGAAAAAATAAATCAAAAAGTGCATTGTGGATACAGTAAGAACAAGTCAACGTGACATTCAGATAGTCTTGTTGAGGTTTGTTCTCCTTTCAAAATGCTATGCTGTTGCCAAAGCAAAAATGGCAATAAAAACAAGAAAATCTTTCTTTCTTCACTCTCTTTCCTTCACTCACTCTTTCCTTGTCCTTTTCCAGCCATACACCTGTCTCCTATCCTACTCCTTCTCCACTGCCTTCCTCTTCTCTGGTCACCCCCCACCCCTTCCTCCAGCCCTGGTAGGAATGTATGAGGCAGCATGTTTTGTTCTGGTCGGGCTGGGCTGGACTCGTTTTCAGCAAGACTGGAAACCACATTAACAGACCTCCTGCACTGTTTGGCTGAGAAGTGTCCTGTGTATGTTCTTGGAGTTAATTTGCTGGGTCATGTTGTGGTTCATGGCAGCTTCATTCAACAGAAAATGTAAGGAGCCACATAAAAGAAATAAAACAAATACTAAACACTGGTTATTTATGTAATAGCCTACAGCAGAAGTTGTAAAATAAATATGAGCAAAAACAGTCAGTTGGTTTCCAAGAATAAACTCCTGTGGCTCTATGAAGGATTACCTTTTTTATTTTTTAGATTAGCATTTAGCATGATATCATGATATCACTGTTAATGTTGCTTGTCATTCTCACATTGCAAAAAATTTTCTTACAATGTTGGTTTTAGACGGTGTCTAACATTTGATTTCTAGCTTGCAACCATTGATTTTAGCTAGCAGATTTTATTGCTGTAGCTAGATAGCTAAATAAGCAAACGTTAGCTTCAGAAAGTGGTTGAAAATGCTGTCTCCAACTTTGTTTCCTGCTGACTTTGTTTAAAACAAGAGACCTTGTAAAAGGTTAAATATATAGGCCTACTTGATGGCTGCATACATGATCATGCTAAAAGACTGAGGCCAAAGCTAACAGGTCTCTGACAAAAAGTCAGCATCCTCAGCAGCTGATGAAGACGTGTTAGCTAATGCTAAGTAAATGAATAGCATTTTTCTTCTATTGCATCGTAGAACTTATTAGTTGCAGTATAAGAGATTAAATGTGACATCATCACATTTAACATTAGGCTACATAAGAAACAGCTGTTAGGATGATGACCGAAGGATTCATTTGGCAAACATAATGCTATCTTGGGCATTGTTGGCTGAGTTTTCTGGAGTGTAAACTAACCCGACTGTGATTGCAAACAAAGGGGTTTAGCACAGTGGTTCTCAAAGTGGGGTCCAGGGACCCCCCAGGGGTGGTATGAACATCTAGGTCATGGCTTTCTATTACTTTCAGTAATAAAAGATCTACAAGCAAAACCCTTATGAGATGGGAGAGACAAAATTTCATTGAATGGTCCGTGGTCTAATTTGTGTCATTTGGTCAATTAGGCTATAGCACCACCACCGAAACTGAAACAAAATCCAGACAAACAGACATCACATCACTGAACACATTCACAAGACTTGCACGTGATCTATGGGAAGTGGAGCACTGAAATACAACAACAATAACAGCTGAGCAACCCTCTATACGCCTCCAGGTTTAGAAACATTATCAAACATAGGAAATAATACTGTTATATTTCAGTTCTAATAATAATAAATACAGCTCAAAATCCACCATATGCCAATTACTTTAAGTAATATATATGTCAGCATTTCTTAACATCTTTTCAAGCTGTTAATCCACATGTGGGACTTCTCTCTGCTTCATTTCATTCCTCTCTGTTATACTCTCTTACTGTTTCCTCTCATCTCTATCAGCCTTTCACTTCTCTCACTGTACGTCTGGGAAACATGTATGAGCCTCTGCCCTCATCAAAGCCACTGGCAGCTCTCCTTTCATGCCATGTTGTGAAAGCGCTCAAATTCAAATGTTATGTTTTCACTCTCCCTCTTTAAAAAGGGGATATTAAGTCAATCTGTTGCAGGCTGGCAGGTCTAGAGAACATTTTATGTTTTATGAAACAGGGCTGTGGTGTGCACGCACACACATATAGAGACATAAAGCTGACTGATCAAAGTCTCCGTCCAAGAACAACAAGCCGACACTTTCTCAGGATCCAGTCTTCCAAGTTTCAGAGCAGATGAGAAACATATGTGGTCACTGGTGCCCTGTGCAGGTGCCTGCCTGCATGCCACCATGACAGATACTGTTCCTGTCTGCAAGTTAAAGTATTTTTCACACTGGCAAAGGCCCCCAGTTACTTTTTTTTGCATGAAAAGAGAACAGAAGGATGTAGTAGGAGATTTGTAGGTGCTCAGAATTCACTTTTGCAGAAATAACAGAAGAGACCAGAGAAATTGTTTTACCTTTCATGATTCCTGGCTCAAAAATCCTGTATAAAAAAACTTGTCCAATTTGCTGAAGCTCAGCTTGATGATGGGGGTGATGCTGCAGTCTTTTTCCACAAAGCGTGTCCAGGAATAGCAAATGTAGTCAGCAATTTACCTTCGAGGTGTCAGCAAAATCATTCGTGTAACATTTTCCAGTTGTCTCCAAATTTCCCAAGAAAGAAGAAAGTCCCAAAATTGTCTTCCACAGATTTAAAAATGGAGAGGAACACCTCAGGATTCAGCCACGCTGAATGTCAGCCCATTGGGCAAAAGTAAACAGAGGTTATTTCAAGCGTTCCTTTAAGTCTGTAAGTGCTAAATTAAAATGGACAAAGTTCCTCTAAGTTTTGAACATGTGTGTTTGCCTGCAGCTGTCTGGCATCATCCCTCTCCCATCCAGAGCCTGAGAAAACTGGCCCTCCTCAGACAGAAACCATGTGCAACTTCAGAGAAGAAGGGAGGGAGGAAGAGAGGGAGGACGAGTGGTAAGAAAGAAAGAGCAAAGCGGAGTGAGAGAGATGGGAGGGGAACAAAGAAACTGGAAAATGAGGGAGGGACTGGAAAAGGGACGGGATGAAAAAAGACAGAAAAAAGGAGCGAGAGAGAGAGAGGGAGGGAGGGAGGGAGGGTCTCTGTGTTTTGTTGAAAGTTGCTTTTGTGGCTGAGGCTAATTGCTAACAAATGTTTGAACATTGTGGAGTGAGCACCTTGAATATCTGTGGCCTTGGCCTGCGAGACTGGAAAATATGCCCTGTGACCACGCACCTACGCACTCACACAGTAACACACGTGTCAAAGCTTTAATCCCTATCTGGCACCAGTTTGCAGTCTTCTCAGCTTGCTCCCACTAACCCCGACTACCAGCGTGTAAGACTAACAGCAGGTGTAATTCTCTCACCAACACACACACATCCAGCTGACGAGGCAGCTCCAGTGGCTGTCTGGCATCCCATTTTTCAGCTCCTTTATTTCCTCTCCTGCACTCACTGTGATGTTTTAATATGGTTAGATACCGCAACACAAGACAATGGGTCTATATTATGGTTTCCAATGGGTTATATTTATGTTTTTCCACAAAATGTGAAGACAACTCAGCTGCTGAGATAACAATAACATTCACAAATACATATTTGGTGGATTATCAGAGTGAGAAAACTCTCTAATTAATGACTACCTAGTTGTGAGCAAAGATTTGATGTCTTATTAGACAATAAATATATCATCAATAAAGAGCCATGACTTTTTTCACAACTTGGCCACACAAAAGTTATTATGTGGTAGAGTAGCAATGTGCACATCCACAAAACCTCAGTTGGATAGGTGATTGATACAAAAAAATTAATAAAACTGCAATCCAAGGAGTAACTTCACACTAGAATCACAGCTCCCTTTGATTTTATTAGCTACATTTGAACCAACCACAGATTTTTCTAATGCAACTACCCATGGGAAGGAAATTAGGGATATATACATGCCAAAAATGACCGGTGACATCATAATCATCTAATCACATTCATACATGTCAATATAACACAAAAGTTATTTTCACAAATAGCCATGGTATCCCCCAAATGGCTAAAATGACAAAGGGAAAGGTGTTCACAGTATCAAGGCACAAAATCAAGCTGACGTAATGGTGGACCAATTAGGAAACTCTGTTTAGACAAACACTTTCCAGAACCAAAACTCCTAATACCCCGAAGGGCATTCCTTACTGTGATTACTACTTTACTGTTACCAGGACATTTCAGTGCTGCCAGATTGTTTTGTGATTGCATTGCATCACCATCGTAACCATAATCAGAGCAAAACTAAATGCCCTTTTGAGCTTTACTTCTACATCCCTGAATGGTTTTTTAAGCCACGTTCTTCTGGCTTCTCTTTTTCGTCACTCGGAAAAGTAAAGGAAAGTGATTACAGCGCTGACCCTGACGCTCCAAAATTATGATTCCATGAAGTAATTTAATTACCAATATCGCTTGGCTGGTCCTTGATCACGAAGCCACCAGAATGTGAAAGTTCCTTAATCAGCTGGGTTCATGCACATTCCAACACACTCACACAGAAACACAATTTCCTCTAAATTGATACCAGAATCATCCGAATGTTTGAAGTTCATCTGTGGCCTGTCAGCCCTGGGTCGTTCAGTGCCACCAATGGGACCAATTAAGCCTGGTGATAATTATGTTTTGTATTAGAGGCCAGCAGAGCATCTCATTCAGAGCTCTCCATGTGTTTCCATGTGTGTGCTGTAATGTGGAAATTAATGCCACTGTTTGAAGATTGGCTGCAGAGATACATACATGGTTTCAGTTGTGAAGTTGGCCAACTATACGCTACAGCAGCTTGGCACAGGATGCATTCACACTCACCCACCCACACACACACACACACACACACACACGCACACACACACACACACACACACACACACACACACACACACACACACATTCCTACCTCACCAACAGTGGACTGTTAGGCCACACAGACAAAGTGGGGACTGCCATTTCTTGTCATTTTGAAAAAAACAAAAAAGAAATGACTGCTATGCACATACTGCAACCACATAATTATTTATTTATTATCTTATTTATATATTGTATATAGTACCTATTTTTTTAACTTATTTACTTTAGATTGTGTTTTCTATTCTTATTTTATTTCTTATTACATTTTCCCCTTGTTCTGCTACTCTAATGTACTGCTGTGTCAAACTTGAATTTCCTCTACAGGGGATCAATTAAGGTACATCTTATCTGACTGTTTTTTTTATTATTATTATTTAAGGTCTTCCTTTTAAACAGTGGCAATTGCTCTAAGACTGCAAGGGAAGCTCAGCTTCCCCTAAAATGTCAACAAAATAAGTGGTCAAATATGTACTGTTGTGTGTACATTTCATTGACTAAATATGCGCTAGAACACGTTCTTCTTTTGTTCAGAATCAGCTACTTATCACAGGTAACCGACACGACTTCTTCTCATTCATCCTCGCAGCGCCACAGTGCTTTACACAGTGTAGACGCCGAGCGTCTACTGACTTCAATGGGGAAGCATAGAGTGGGTTGTTCCACTGCAGTGAAACTAGACGGTCATTGGATGAATGCTGGGCTCTGTCCCGCCCATCGGACGCTCAGCGTCTCTGGTTGTCTATGGGACAGTGGGCTGGCCCGGACACTTGGCTTCTGCATGATGATTGGACGATCTGTCTGAGGCTGAGTCCCTTTTTGATTGACAGCGAAATGAGCGAATCAGCGATCTTGAAGTATAAGCATCCACCGGAGAATTTTTCAAGTTTTTAATTCCGTTGTTCGGAGTTGATCTGGAGACGTTACTGATCCTAAGCGACTTTGTCTTTGTTAAAAATGACTAGCGTTGTGTTTGGCGACTCTCTTCTGTTACTCTGTGAATTTACATATAAATAAACGGACACATTTTATGATGTAGGCCGAAAATGAGCTTCCCCTCCTTATAAGACCAGCATTTAAAGCAGCTTTTAAAGCATAATTGCAGAACTTCAACAAAACTGTCACCGCTCTCAGTCATGACCCAAGGGCCTCCCACCCAGACCCACCATCAAACCTTGCAGGATTTGGTTTAGTGTTTACCTGAAATCTGCTTTATTTTTATTCGATCGCTCAGAATATAGTCAGCCAATCAGAAGAGAGGCTCAGAGCTTCTCTACAACATGCTACCCACAGCATATTTTAGGATTTTTCCTATTGTGAATGAGCTTTGATAAAAGAGCAATAAGGCTGTAAACGCTCCAACATTCCCATCCTCTGGACCACCTTCTGACAGCAATATGTTCTTTTGCAACAGCATCCATCTTGGTTTAATGAGGCTGCATCCGGAGTACGCTGTGAAACAAACAAGTCTCCAGAAGTAGTGCAGCAAGAACAAATGACAGACACAAAATGCAAAAGAATAATATAAAATTGAACGTCAAGCTCTGAATGCTGGAGAATGTTACTCCTCACCACATGATCACTATGATTTAAATACTGTCACATTCCCATGCAATGTTTTGAACTGATTTGTTTAATAGATTAAATCTACTAAAGCTCACGCAAACAGCTGACCCTCTGTTTAATGAGGGATGCTGCGTCACGATTCACTACAATTTTACATGTGGGGGCCATATTGGAAGGAGTACAGAGGACATTTTTACAGTGTATTTCTCATGTTTATAGTTTCAACATTTTCTCCACTATTGTCATTACACAGATGTTCTGCTCACTGTTCTTTACTGTATTTAAATCCAGTGTGACGCTACAAACAGGCTCTTTGGTGCGGTGGATGAAAAAAACACTGGGTTGCTGTCAACAACCAGAAAACATGCAGTAAAAGAAGAAGTGGATAAATTCTCATAGAAGCAAACAAATGTATGAAATATGTATCTGAAACATCATCCTATTGACAAAACACAAAAGTGATTTAGTTTTGTTTACTTTCCTTGTAACTGGGTTATAATTGGGTTTATTTCCTGTTTACAGAAACCTGAATGTAGCTGTGGAAATCAACTTATAAAGAGTTAAAATAGTATATAAATAACATGCAGAAAAGATCAATAAAACATAGTACAGTTCATTTTGGGACTACAGTTCATCAGCTAAAATAAAGAATCAAAATAAGACACCCATATTTTTTGTTTTATTTTGTCATTGAATATTTAATAAATTCTGATTTCATTGTGTTTTGTGTTTTACTTATTGTTACTGTGTTCGTGTGATACTCAAACAGGTCATGAGATGGTGTGTAGAGCTCAGGAGGAACCTAAAACCCTTAGTGCTGCAAGTGCTGCAGAAATACATCCTGCAGGTGAGTTTTTCTGCCTCTTTGTGTTTAACTACTGCTGTAGGATTTATGAATGCACCCCTATCTGACACCCACCAGGTGAGGAGAAAATATATATATATATGGATACTGTTTGTATATTTGTATAGGGATCTGAATAACCATGTTTCTTATATTTTTCCTATCCAGAATAAGATTTAAAAAAAAAACACACATACACATAACATGCATGTAACCATAGTGACAATGTTCTTGATTCATGCAGCTTTACTGGTGAACTTTCACTGGTTAACCATAAAGGCTGGTATCTGGTAAGCACGGAGCATAGGGACTAACATACTTTAATCAGACAGTGTTTAGACCTTGAGGAAGGACAGTTTGTTAGAATGAAGTTCCTGCCACCTAGTGTCACATTTGGCTTTTACACTGAATCATGAAGGACCGCATGTGGTAGACAGTGACACATAAAGATACATGAAAAGAAACTTAAGTTTCTGACTATGATGGAATTATGGAAACACATGTGTCATGAAATAAACTCTGATGTTTTATGTAAGTAGACAGATAAGATAAGAATAATGATAAGAATGGAGTTTCTGCCCCCTAGTGTGACATTTGGCTTTTACACTGATGGAAAAGAGATCTCTCAAAAACATGCTCCACTAGACCCAGAACAACACAATTAAAACCTGTAGCTAAATACAAGAATGTATTTGTTATGGAGTAAAGTTTGTGATATAGGCAACAAACAATAAGGAGACCAGGTTAAAAAAAAACAACAACAAAAAAACTTTAACTTAGTCATCAAATATATTCTCACACATCTAACCTGATTATGACATTGTTTAACTCCAAATCATCAAATCAATGTTATATACAATATACATATATTAAAAGGTTCTCCCTGCTCGCCTCCAACCAGACCTGAACTCTTCACCTCTCCCACACTCCTCATGCAAGGAAGGTAAAGGAATCCCTGGAGGTTCAACAGTACAGTCTCATCATTAAAAATCACACAGGAATTTCATCACATTTCAATTCATTTTTTCTCATTAATGTAACATTTTATTTATTTCAAAATATTATCTACTCATGGTTTTCCACTGCTTTTATGCCTCTGGAGGTGGGGAGGAGGCCATAGTGAATTTTGATGTCTAATATGGAAAGTGAAGACTCAAAAACTCTTAAAACATACTCCTCAAATTTGTCGGACCAAGTGGCTCAGTGTGTTTGTACACTGCTCTGAAGTTCTGAGTTTCTGGGTTCAATCCTCAGGTAACTTCATGAGTGAACATGAATTTTGACGTTTGACTTCCAAAGGACAAGATCAAAGAAAGGTTTTGATCATGTTGATGCTCATTAAAGTCCAACGTCCAATGGAAAGAGTCAAAGGCTCACAGAAAGTTTAAGTGTGTCTGGTCAAATAGCTCAGGTTGATAGAGGACCGCTCTTAAGTTTTGAAGTCTTGGGTTCAATCCTCAGGGACTGCACTGAAAATAAATACTCAATGGCTCGATCAAGTATTGATAATGTGTCTGTGTACAGCTATCTCAGGGTGTTTGAGGAGTGCTTGGACGTTTTGAGGATGTGGGTTCGATCCTTATTAGGCTCACTGAATTTTGAAGTCCAACACCCTAAGGCTCGAAAGCCCAAAGAATAACAGCTTCAGAGGTGTCTGAAGTTTTGAGGTGGTGGGTTCAATCCTTGGTGAATTTGAAGTCCAATACCCAGATGAAAGACTGAGGCACTGTAAGCAATGAGCCTCAAGTGTCTGTAACCAAAGGACTGCTTGGAAGTTCTGAGTCTGTGGGTTCAGAGCTTATGAGGCTCATTGAATTTTGAAGTCCAACACCCAAAGTGAGGACTGAAAAGAGAGAAGCTCCCAGTGCAATCAGTAGCATGTGGGTTCATCTGTGAATGTAAGGCACCTGTGGTACAGCGCCCGGTTCAAATCATGCCTTATTTTGGGTACCTCGTCAAAACCAGCCCTTTTGCGGTGTCCCACCCTCCAGAGAGACAGGAGCAGTGTGTTATTGGATGTGAAATCACAAGTAGCAGCTTTTCACCAACATAATGACAAAATGTACTGTATTTCTTTTTTTTTCAAAATGACAAAAAATAGTGGTTCACTATGTGTGTGTGTGTGTGTGTGTGTGTGTGTGTGTGTGTGTGTGTGTGTGTGTGTTTGTGTGTGTGCGTGTGTGTGCGTGTGTGTGTTCGTGCTTTCACCTTCCTTAGCTCTTCTCTCTGCTGTTTTAAATTCCCAAAAGCTTTATTACTCGCACTTACGGAAAGTGGTGCATGTTAGTACAAGCTGCTCTTTGTTAGTCAAAACAACCAGACGTTCTGAAGTTCAACAAATTACACAAGATTGATGGTTTTTAGGCCTCGTTAAAACAAGAAGCTCTCTATCTAGATCTGGTGTGTCTTTGATTTGTTGCAATGGAGTTTTTTTTAAGTTAATAAAACTTTTCTCCTGTAACACCTTCATCCTTCTGTGCAAACTGTCCTACAGTATAGGAACATGTATTAACAGCAGACGGTGGCTTTACAGTGGATATGGTAAATCAAAAATATCTAATGCATGATTAAGTAGCTATAAAAAAAATTTGTATATAAGATTTAAGCTTTAACAATGTGCAGATTCAGCCACAACAGGCCCCTGAGCACAAACATGGAAATGCCCCTTCACCCCTCCAACAAAAGAGCAAGACACCCACACTGAAAGAGGCACAGAACAAGCACAAACCATGCAGCCGTGTCATTCGTTTTCTATCTCTTTGTGGTTGTTTTGCATCTTTTCATTGTAGTTTTGCATCTCTGTGGTAGTTCTTTTGTGTTTTTTTTTTTATCTCTCTTCTGTTCATTTTGCATCTCTGGTCTTTTTGCAGCTTGTTGTGGTTGTTCTATTTCTTTGTGGTTGTTGTGTACTATGTAATTTATTATTAAATACTATTAAACACAATTCGTAATGGTTTGTTTAAAGCAAGCTCTCACTGTATAAACTGTGATTATATGCATTGTAAATTTTGCAAGTCATTTTTGTTGTATGTTTTGCCTTTATAGTCTTTTTCTATTAATTGTGAATCTGTTGTGAAACAGTGATCTGGTCATTTGTTAATATGCAGATAATGAAACGTGAAAGTGAATTTATGAAATGTTGAGTCACGGTCAGGATGAATCAAATGTTTGTCTTTCTGCTCAGCAGCTCTGAGTGCTGCTGCCAATAAATTACAAAACTTCTGGAAAAGTCCTCAGACTCAGCGGCGTCAAGTCAGAAACAGTTAAACACCACCGGAAAATGGATTTTGATTTCAAAATAAAAGCTCAAGGTTTTTTCACTTAGTGTTGGACGGGATTCATTCTTCGGGAATGTGTAACCATGGCAACAGAGGTCATCTAACCTCAAGGAAGTATGCCTACTTATTTTAACCCAAACCACGATCCTAACCTAGTAGTTTTTTTTATGCCTAAACCGAATCAAACTGTGATATACCATAATCTTAACCGCATGTTTACAATGGTAAATGTAGTTATCCAGTAGCCTACACCTGCCACTGGTACACACTTATAATGGTCATATTTCGAGGGTAAACACTGATGCATCAATGTCCTCTTGTATTTGCACAAGGTGGAGCTGGTTTTTACTATGTTTAGCTAGTTTATTCAAGTGGTTCCCAAACGTAATGTCTAGTTTGATGGGTTGTGAGGTCATAATACCAAAATGTCAATGCTGAGGTTTTAAACGGCACACGCGAGAAAACAACCACAATCAGTCTGGTTTTGTCTATTTTTTTTTTATTTTTTTTTTACATAAACAGTCTTGGTAATGGTTTTATTTTGAAGGGTATGACAGGACGCCGGCTTTTCTTTCACTGCAGTTTGACAGTAGCGTGCTTGTTCAGTGAATCACATATCTGCACCGTCCCCGTTATCCGCGAGTATAAAAACGAGCAGCAGAGAGACTGAAGCAGCTTCAGACAGTCTGGAGTCCTGAGGAAACAGACAGAGGTGAGTCAGAGGGGCTGCTGTTGTTTTTGAGTCTGTAGCTCGGTGATGCTCAGAGATAGATGACCTGTTTATATGCAGTTTTTATGCTGTATGACTGTTTTATTCTAACAATTTAGAGCTTAATACTGCATTTTCCAGGTTTATCTCATGAAATGTTATATAAATATTGTTTACGTTTCTAACTCTGATTTGGCTTCATTATGTGCATTGATTTTTTTTCAATTTTTTTCAATTTTTTTTAATGTTGGTCCCTGCAGATCTTTTTCTTCATGCAGAAATGCTGACTTCATGGCTGACTGCTGTAGGTGTTGTTTGTATTGCTTACTCATGGGTGTGACCTCCATCTCTGGATCAAAACAACTGTATTAGGGTAGATGACATCATGGCAGTGTGGTTTGGTTCACTTGA
Source organism: Seriola lalandi dorsalis (assembly GCF_002814215.2). Lineage (NCBI taxonomy): Eukaryota > Metazoa > Chordata > Actinopteri > Carangiformes > Carangidae > Seriola > Seriola lalandi. The sequence continues at coordinate 2,898,600 of NW_019525097.1, read as the reverse complement.
ATACACACTATAGTTATTTAGAGTTGAGTGTAAGATTAAATTCATCTGTAAAATTGTACTAATCATTTAGGTTCAAATGTTCCTCTAATGTACAAATACTGTAGAATGACCTTAAAGCAATATAAGATCAATTTTAGGGATTTTAGTAGATTTTCTGTTTTAGAACTGGCCTTAATTTAGCAAGTGTGTGACAAGTGAATCCTCTGGGTGCAAAAAATCCCCAAACACTTAAAATGAGGCCAAAATGAGGCCAAATGTTCCAGTGTCCCATTCGTTGTTAATGGAGCTGGGATGATCCAGATTAGTTAATTGTTCCTTCTTCTTTTTCTGGCATTGGGAAAGCCTTTTGTGCAGGTTTTTAACTTCTAACAGAGAAGATGAGACAGAAACAGCGGCATGGTTAGTGAAGTATCAGTGAAAACATGCATCAGCAGCATAATGTTCCTCACTAAATCAGCAGAACACAAAGGTGAGATAGGAGAAGACATAACATGTTACAGCAGCACAGAGACGGGCTCAAAGGTAACACAATGCAGAAAGAACTATAGATGCAAATAATAAATACATACATAAAACCATTATGGCTGCAACTAATGGTTATTTTTTATTATTGATTAATCAAGGTATTATTTTCTTGATGTGAGATCAGGAAAAGCAGGAAATCTTCATGAGATTGAAGGAGGAGCAAAAGTTTTCTTTAAAAATGATTCAAACTATTAACTGATTATCAAAATAGTTGTGTACTAATTTTCCAATGATCAACTAATTTATTAACTGACTAATTAATAAATTGTTGCAATAACAATACAGTAGTAATATTGTAATATTATATATAGATATAAGTATCAGAATGCAAAGTAAAATAAAACAGGTTTAGATAGAAAACAATGTGATCCAGATGTGAAGATGTTCACCAGGAAAAAACAGAAATGGCTCCCTGATCTGTAGCAGTGGACAGTTCTCTGTATTTCACTTCATGAGGCTGAAACTGAACTTTCTGGAAGGCCTTGCAGTCAACATCTGGAGTGGAGTTTGCATTCTTTGTGTTGTGTAACCAGGATCCCTGCGGCTGCTTTTCAACAAGTAACATAGCTCGACCTCTGCATTATAAATTGTTTCTGCTTTTCATTTTTACGTGTTTCCCTTTCTCTCATTCCCTGTTTTACTCTCTCTGACTGATTGTTTTCTCTTGCTCATCCTGTCCTCTCTCTGTACGTCAAACCTTACTCATTCTGTTTTGTTTTGTTTTTTCTCATTAAATAAGGCATCACTGGAAGCAGTCGGCCCCTGTTTACAAACCCTCCACTTCCTGGCATGCTGTAATTAAGCGAGAGGTTTATTGTCTCATGAATAATGACCTCATTGTGTTAGCGACTCTAAGTGTTAAACTCACGAACACGTGAGCTCATATAGAGCGGAGGAAGTGGGACATTTATTTAGCTCCCATGTGGGCGTCCAGTCCTGCTGGGGTTGGAACAGTTGGTGACATTTTTCAGATTAAAATAACGACCAGAGATTCAGTGCACTTCAGTTTGTCCGTCCTGTGATGAGAACAGATACCAGAAACTCTTCAGCGTACGTTGTACTGAATAATAGTTGCAACTTGCTTTATCTCAGGTGAGAAACCCACAGTGTTAAATCAGGGATGCAAAAGTTTACAAAAATGCCAAATATGTACCAGACATCTTTGCATTTGGTTGAATGGTGCAGCGAAAGGTTTAGAGGGGTAACAAGGGGGAGGGAGGGAGGGAATATTGTATGTTAGGGGGTTAAATAACAAATTGATTTTTTCAAGTTATAAATCTGTGGTCAAATTTAACGGATGCAGAAACGACACGCCGTGCACAACGTATTTAGCTTGTTTCCATAGGAACAGGAGATTGTGGGCGAGCAGGTGACTGTGCACAAGAGTGACTGGAGGAGATGAACAGACGCTTTCTCTCAAAATATAATTGTAGTCAAATAAAATACATTTTGTTTACATTTCACTTCATGTTTAAAATGTCTGCAGATCAGAAAGTAAACACAGCAAATAACTCAACGTCAACGTCTTTCCATGCGTGACCGATCATAACATAATTACACCATATGGCCCAAATATATTGATACCCGGTCAACATTATTTTCGTATGCTTCAGCTCTGCAGCAGTTTTTCATGGTTTGGCACCTCTTACTTTTACATCTGCAGACCAGAAGGAAAAAGTCGTTGTTGATGACCAATGATATTTTAGACAACATTGAAATCCGAGTTTCTGTCTTTGATGTGGAAGAACTTGATTAGTTTTGATTACTTTTACCCATTAAGTATAATATTTCTTAAGGTTTCACTCAATTTCTCCATTTTCCTATTAATGGTTGGTCTGGGGGTTTGAACCAGTCATTTTCAAATGCGCATAATATCTGCTTTTACTTAAAATCTAAAAAAAAAAATTAAAAAAAATCTTAACACAAGGTCCTCTTACTGGAAATTGTCTGGAGCTTTCAGCTACGTTGTATGGTCTTCATCAGCAAATGAAGTTTGCTAAGTGATCGTGGAAATAAATTAGGCATCATGTGACCTAAATATGGAATTTGGGTCACATAATTACAGGTGGATAACAAGTAAACAAAAAAAATCTCCATCGGCTGATGAAGGCCACCAAGATGTGGCTGAAAGCTCAGGAAAAAGTCACCAAATTACTGTTTTTGAGGTTGAACCGTCAAGCTCAGTTGAACTAACGTCATTAGTCTGGTTGACAAAGGCAGGTCGACTGGTGCATTTAGCTGTGTATGTAGAGGAAAAGGAAGGATTAATGTTTGGCTGCAAAAACAATGAACAGAGATTAGACTCACAGAGAGAGACTTGTACTGCGCAGAGAGGAGAGAGGGCCAGTCCATCTGTCTGCTGACTGTCTCTCTCTGTCTCCATCGTGTGTGTGTGTGTGTGTGTGTGTGTGTGTGTGTGTGTGTGTGTGTGACGAGGAGGAGGAAGAAAAGAAATTGAATGCTATAGTCACTCTCTGTTGAATCTATCATTGTTGAATATACGAGCAGCTGACCGAGTCAGAGGAAAAATGGGTAAACAGAGAAAGGGCCTGCTGTTCTCTTTATGTAATGCTCTTGAGAGGCACAGGCGGTCAAAGTCACAGGAAACACTGATCTGAGGTCAGTTTGGAGATAATGTCCTTGCTAATGTTTTGTTTTCAGTGGGCATGACTCTGAATTATTTATTAGTATTGACTGGTGCTGTGTAAGTGCAGAAAACTGCTGAGCAAGAGTGTTCATTTCATACTGCGTATGTCTCTGACCAGTGTCTGCGGTGTGTACCTCCCTCTAGTGGAGGTGCAGGGTCATTACAACAACATTACATCAGTCCGGAGGCTCAGACTCGAACCTGCGTGATCCACGTCTGATGTTTCTTCCAGGTTTTTCTCATCCTTGCCTGCTGGCCCTGTGAGAGTCAGAGAGGATGTTAATGATGATGATGATGATGATGAAGAAGAAGGGGTTGAAGTTCCTGGCTGTGGTGACCCTCTTCCTGGCCTCGGCCAACTGCATCCTCCTTCCTTCAAAGGAAGATCTGACCCGTGAGTGTCACTGCACCAGCGTCAGGAAAATTCTAAGGGTCAAAAATAAACTTTTTGCATTTGTGTATTTTTCATTTTTGTTATGATTTTTTTCCACGAAAATTAAAAAAAGTTATGTTTTTGGATTAAGCAGAGTAACCAGGACATTGTTTCTTCAAAAACATCCTGGTGTTGGAACATTTCAGTGTATTTTTTAATGCTCTTGAATCACACCACAAACTAAAACCCATTTGCCTACATTCTGTTGTGGAGGCACCACAAATCTTAGAGACCCATATTTAAAGATTTGGACAAATAAAACAAATTTTTTTAATGTTTTTATATGCAAAATGTAAAAAAAACACAAAAAAAAACCAATGAGCAGAGGTTATAGAATGAAGTTATGTTTCTCTTTGCAGACCTCTCCCTTCAGGGAGAGAAGTATCTGGATAAACAGATTGAAAACGCCATCAACGGCGTGAAGGAGATGAAGACTGTGATGCAGAAATCTTCAGAGGACCACAAGAAGTTTTTGGATTCCCTGGAGAAGACCAAGCAGCAGAAAGACGTACATGACAGTAGTGATTTGTGTCAGATATCAGCGCTGATGCCAGAATGACACAGTGTTTCTTTATATTGTAGGATTCCCTAATGATAAACGGATTAACAAGCTCTTTTTCATACATAGATGCAGTAGCTGTTAAAATATGATCTAAGTTCTAAAGATCCCAAGACAAGTTGAAATGTTTTACCGCAGGAGGCGATGCGTACGGCGCAGGAGATGGAGGCCAAGCTGGAGCAGGAGGAGGAGGTTTGCAACGACACCATGAGGGCGCTGTGGGAGGAGTGTAAGCCCTGTCTGAAGAACACCTGTGTTAGATACTACTCCAGGACATGCAGCAGCGGATCTGGACTGGTGGGACGCCAGGTGAGAAACACACATGTCCTCATTACAATCCAGATATGATGTCATCTTTTATAATAGATACAGTGCAGATTTATTGATGATGTGTTTTGAGAATCAGCCAGCACAGGTGTTTTTCTATCGGAAAAAAGTGATTTTGTTAGTAGAGTAGTTTATTTTGACCCAAACGAATGTTTCAAAAACCAGTCAGCAGTCACCTTCGGGAAAGGCTTGATCTGAAATGAAAAGCTGTGCGTTCCTCTGCAGCTGGAGGAGGTGCTGAACAGGACGTCTCCCTTCTCCATCTGGATCAACGGGGAGAAAATGGACGTCCTGGAGCGGGAGGGACAGCGACAGAACAGAGAGTTCAGGAACCTGGAGGAGAAGTACACTGAGATGGCTGACGGCGTGGACAGCATATTTTCAGACAGTATGAAGGTACTGTTTACCTGCAGGTCACACAAACACCAGACTCACGTATACTTAATTGTTCGCTTACATAAAAATATAAGGGTACAGTGTATCTGAGCGATGGTTGTATTCCTCTTCGTTTTTCCTCAGGTGGCTGAACAGGTCCAGTTTTTCCCTCCGATCATCATTGTTCCTGAGATCTTATTTGAACCGCTCAAACACGACCCAGAACAACACACCATATCCGTTCGCTCGCTGTTCCACAATCCGTTCCACCGCTTCCAGAATTTGTTCTCCCCCATGATGGGAATGGGCAGGAACTTCTTTGGATCTATGGGCTCCATGATGGACATCGACTCTGACACTTTTCCTAATGAGGGTACGATTTCTGACTTCCTAAGCTAAGATCTCAACTACAGATGCTCTGTTAATTGTCTTTTGACTGTCAATTGTGAAAAGACTGCGCAGACATCAGCACTTTGTTCCAGCACAGATCTTTTTAGGTAAACCTTTTAATAGTGTCCTATACAGGCAGGAGATAAAAGACTCAAAGACTTCATGAAAAAAAGACTTTAAAGTATCTGAATCACAATTTGAAACAGTGTTTACTGTTTGAGCTATAGAAGAAGTTTCGCCATCAGCACTTTGTTATGTGAGGTTTCAAAGTGATGTGAGAGAAAAAACAATCAATACTTTGGAATTTCAGTGACATATAAATTGTCAAATATGATGATATTGTATAAAAAATGTTTTAGTTTTGAAATAAGTATCATCAAAACAAATCCCTTATGTGATGAGGGGCAAAATGTTTCCCATCAATGTCAAAATGCAACAAGTTAAAACTCACAAAATATGATGAACAAATACAAATTATACTGTGAACTGGAATGTAGTGATGTAGTATTTCTAATGAAGTGCAAATGTTATTTTGTGTACAAGCATGCATATAAACCTCTTGGTTTTTACAGAGCACTGTGCAAAAGTTGCACCGAGATAAATAAGTGAGAATGCTTTTAAAGGTGAATAGTTTTTATTTATCATTAAACTTAATACAAAGTGCAATGAACGGAAAAAGAACAAATCAAATCAATATTTTTTGGTTAGTTTCAAGCATTCGTGTAAACCTGAAATAAACGGTTGTTATGTATTTGTGTGCTTGCAGACGGCAGCCTGAACGAGGACGTGGTGATCACCAAACCTTTTGGCAACGGTAGGATGACCTGCAGAGAGATTCGCCGCAACTCCGCCGGCTGCATCAAGTTCCGCGACGAGTGTCAGAAGTGCAAAGAAATCCAACATATTGGTAACATCACTCGCTGCTGACATGTTCCTTTTTTCACCAATATTATCATTGATCCAAAATGAAAACATGAATACACCAAACAAGTTATAGAAATGGAGATGACAGTGATACAGACTTTGAAAACAAGAAAGTTAAAACATTAGGAGGAACAGTGGGGAAGAATTATGAATTATGTAAGATGTCATAAAACAAATAATGAGAACCATTTAAAAGGTAAAGCCTGTGCAGAGGTCCGGCTGTGTCCTTTCATCCAGCCTCCTCTGACAGGAAACAGGAGATGGAGGCCTGAACCAGGAGCCGGAGATGTTTTTATTCGAGCAACAAAATTAGAATTCATAATCATAATGACAAAAGGAAGTGCTTCAAATGCATGAGCAGCGATTCAGAGAGAGTGTAATTTAATTATGTAATCTCTTCCTTTGTGTTAATGATGTTTTTGTTCCTCTGCCGTGAACGGACAACACGTGTCAGTGTCACTGTAGACTCCAGGGGCCTGGACCTCGAAGCTTTCTCTGGGTGCTTCTCAGGTTTTCTGGTATTACGAAGCGGGGTCACTTTTAACTGGGGTAGATCGCCATGGTAACCGATGCTGCACAGCTGTAGTCCAGCCGAGTGTAGCAGTTGCTAAGCGGTCTTTTGAAGTTTACTGGACCCCATGAAGATGATGATGTTGTTTTCCTTCACAGACTGCTCCGGAAGGAAACCTCTGGAGAGCCCCCTGAAGCAGGAGCTGGAGGAGGCTTTGGCAATGGCCGAGCGTTTCACTCAGCAGTACAACACCGAGCTGGAGAGGTTCGAGGAGCAGATGTTCAACACCTCCTCCATCCTGGACCTGTTTAACAAGCAGTTTGGCTGGGTGTCGTATCTGGCAAACAACACCAACAGCAAGGACGGCATCTTCCGCTTTCAGACGGTACGTAGGGCGGCTTTGTTGAATTCACCTGTCAATCTCATTCTCCGTAACGCAATAGACTGGTTTGCAGCTCTGTTCGGATTGGTTGGTTGGTTTGAACCTGTATTCTGATTTGTGAGTTGGTTTGCAGCTGTATCTTGATTGGTTGGGGTGTAGTCGTATTGTTATAGGTTGGTTGGTTTGTAGCCGTGTTTTGATTTGTTGATACAAATTACTATAAATAGACAAATCAGAACACGGCCACAAACTGACCAATCAGAACGTGGCTACAAATCGATCAATCAGAATACAGCTACAAAACAACCATTCAGAAAGTGGCTATAAATCGACCAACCTGTCCACCCCATTCTCATGAACACAATATCTCAGTCGCTTGGAGGGAAATTTGGCGCAAGGACTCAAGGATGAACTGATTAGAATTTGGTGGTTAAAGGTCAAAGGTCAAGGTAAATTTAATTTCCTAAAGGAGACATTATCAAACTAGTTGCTTTGTCCAACAAACACAAAACAAATAAAACCATCAAATTTATCATTTTAATTTTAAATAATTTTAATTAAAATAATTTTAATTAAAAAATGATTACAGTTATTAATCAGTTATCAAAGTGTCTGGTGATTATATTTCTCTGACGTGCTGAATATCAGGATGAGCTGAAACCCTTCCTCCCTGTGCTGCAGGTGATCTGCAGGGACACCGAGGAGAAGCCGGGTGAGGAGCAGCAGCCGGTAGAAACAAACGTGTCCGTGCAGCTCTTCGACTCTCCTCCCATGAACTTCACCGTGCCGGGCGACATCCCCTGGACCGACCCCAAGTTCTCTGAGGTGGTGGCCCAGGAGGCTCTGGACCGCTACAAGGAAACCAGCGTGTGAGTGGCGAGCAGGGCTTGAATCGTTCACATTTAAAGGAACAGCTCAACATTTTGGGAAATATGTTCATTTGCTTTCTTGCTGAGAGATATATGAAAAGATTGATACCACTTTCATGTCCGTAAGGTTTCCTGTCTTTATGCTAAGCTAAGCTAACCAGCTGCTGGTTGTAGCTTCATGTTTACTGCACAGACATGAAACTGGTATAACTTTCACCAAGTCAACAAGCATATTCTCCCATGTAAATGTGAGGCACTGGTCCTTTACTTAAAATACAAATCTTACTTAACCTTTTCTACTTTCACTACATTTTGAATATGGTACTTCTTACTTCTTACTCGTACTTAAATATCATCTTTACTTATTCCCTCTCTTGTATCCCTCCTTTTATCCGTATTTGTTCTTTCTTTACTTCCTTTTTTCCTCATTTCTTTTCTTACTTTCTTCATCTTATCTGAAAACATATAAACAATAAAAATATTGAAAATAACAGGATATATTATATTCCCACCTAATTATAACAAATTAAGCTGTCCATCATACAGAGTTTTTGCCGTTTTTTCCTGACCCAGTGTTTTCTGTGCAGTAGTTTACAGTTGGTTGTTCTTCAAAGTGGTAATGCTGCTTTCACTACATGTGATTTAAAGTTATACTCAGTTGGATCATATGGAATTAAAATTAACTTGAGTGTACTTTCTAAGCAAGGTAGGATGTTTAAGCATCACTGTTAATCTCTGATCTCACTCTCTCTGTTTTGTTTTGTTTTTTTTCCTCAGTGTGGTCAAATAAATTCAGAGTTGGATGTTCACCCCGACCTGCATTGTCTGCTGACAAGAGAATGTTCTGGATTCATTGAAACACCCCTGGAAAAAAGAAAACCTGAAGCCAACCCACTGATCCTGTTGTAAATCCCCCCCAAAGTCCTGCTTTTGCAAATGATCCAGTTAAAACTCAAGAGATTTATATTGTTACATTAGAGCTCTTTGTCCTGCTGTAGGAGAAGATATTTAGTAGATAATTGGCCTGACTCATGTCTGTTGTCCCTCCAACGCAGGGCCTTATGTCAGATGGGGTTCTCTGCAGTCAGCCTTTATAACACTTGATTAAACTCTTATTTTCTCTAATGCAATTCCATAAAGCAATAAATTGATGCTGCAACAAACGTATAGAAAACTAAATTAATCCAGGCTGTTTCAGTGACTTTAATGTCCTGATCGACCCCTCTGCAGATCTTGGATAGGTGATATCCGAGTTGGTTGAAGCAGTTGCTGGAGTTGAAGTCACTGACTAGAGAGAGATTAAATTTGGTAAAACAGACATTGATAATTCAGGATCGCTTTGAGCCCCTCTGAAAAACAGCCTAGCAATGAAGCAATACCTAGAGATTTAATAAAACCTGCTCAAACCTGTTGTGTCTCTTTGCAGTTACTGTGAACGGTGTTTCTGAGTTCTTGAGCTGAGTGAAGCATTTAAGAGTAATTAACAAATAAAACATTTCTTGTCTATTAAATCAAAAAAATGTCTCTATATACAAAATACTTGCACCACATTCTGAGATATTCTGACATAACTTTGCTCTTATTCTCACAAATAAGTGTCACGCATGAATGTGAGTGTCGAGAACTGGTTTCACCTCACACATTATTTAAGAAGTCTCAATACCCACACACCCAGACAACACGACAACGTTCAAGATGACAAGATGGATTCCACGTAAATACAGTCAAATAATCACATTAGTGATTCCCAGTGTTCACATTAATCACGTGTGGTATATCAATTATAAAATGATGCACTCCCTATTATATTAGCTTAACTGTGAAACATAAAAAGAAAGTAAACTTGCCAGTAAAATGTAGGTCAACATTTACAGTTGTCTGCAAAAGTTTGAGCAAATTATACTTTTTTTTTTATTGTTTTAAGTGATAAGGTTTAAATAAAACATGTGCAGACAGACATTAAAAATGAGCCTTTTCTTCAAATGTTAATGTGCAGTTACAGAAGCTGGAGCACCCTGCTGAGTCAGTACTAAGACTCTTTGGCAGAGAGTCTTCCTGTTCCCGATTTAGACATTTTCACCCACTCCTCCCGCCGATCACTTCAAGTTCTGAGATATTTTTAGGCCGTCTTGCACACACAGCATGTTTGTGCGCCCACAGACCGTCAGTGATGTTCAGGTCAGACGACCGTGAGGAGCCGTTCAGAAGCAAAAAGCTTGTGTTTCTTGAAGTAGCTCGTGGTGGATTTTGAGATCCAGAATTTACCAACATTTGGTAGAATCCATTTTGCTCCCCGTGACGCTGACTGCCACAAAACCCTGAAGCAGCATTTCCACATCCACAGTTAAGAAATCTGACCACTGACTAACTTTTGCACATGCAATTACTGTTTATTTTTTTCTATTTTAAGTTCATGAAATAAAATAAAAAAATAAAATAATTTTAAATGTCCGTTTGATGCAGGGTTGAAATCATCAAAATCTGTAAACATTCAACTGTATATGACTATTGTCAGCTGTAGGGAAATATCTCACATAAGCTTCGTCCACAATGCAGTAAAGCTACTGTTTGATGGTTGATGTGACACATCACCTCTGGAGGTTTGCTACAGGTTGATTAGGTGGGTGCAGGAGGGCATTTTGGGTAAATGTAATTAGTCTGTATTTTATAGCACTTGGAGTCACTGCATCGTGCAATGAAGGATTACACTCAGACTTTACTCATTTTAGCTTCCTCAGTGCTGGATTATTATTTTTTAATTGTAAGTCAGTTACATTTTTTACAAATAGCAGACCAGTTTCTCATATGAATGAAGAAGTCAGTAAGGAAAGCAGAGTTTAAAATATTGTGCCGTTTTTATTTTTGTGTAAAAATCACACAGCTGCTAGTTGACTCTGCAGAGATACAGTACATCCATGCAGTTAAACATCTAGGATCCCACAGCCAAGAGAGAAGGAATTAAATAGAATATTCTTTCGCTGTTAGTCAGCAATTAATGCAAATTTACATATGAGTCCAAAAGTGTGTATCATATACAATATACAACACAGATCTTGGAGCAAATAGCATTCAAAATCCCATCAAAGACTTCGTTAACGACTGATTGCTTCTGCCTGGATTGCCTTTTGGGTTTCGGGATGAGGAGGGAGCTATTGTGCTAGCAAACATAAATCAATCCAACATGAAGGTGTTTAATAGGGTTTTAAATGGTATTAGTTCCAGGTCTGGAAACGATATAACACACACACACACACACACACACCCTACCCACACACGCGCACACACACACACACCAAGTACATCATCGTCCTTAACAGCAGAAAAAAGAAGGCGAGCCTTGATACGACAAGGAAGAGAGGTCAGTCAGCCAATGTGGAAACCTGAACGCCAGTCGGGGGAGTAAGGCTTTAGAAGAAGACAGATTCTTCACCAACACACAGGAAGCTCCAGGGACAAAACAGTTACAAAAAATGTTTTTAAAAAATTGACCAAACAAGACAGGGTATTTTAGGGAAGTGACACAAAAATAACTAAAGTTTCCAGGTTGTACTGAAGAAATAAAACTTGAGTGGTTCAATTTTTTTTTTGTCTTAAAGTATCTTCTTTTAAATACATGTGAAAGACAAAAACAACATGCAGGTTAAAAGAAAGCGAAGGTCGAGGAAGTACGTAAGAAATAAAAACACAAAAGAAATAAGGAGGGAGGGGAGGAGTTAAGTTCAAAGTGCTGTTGGGTCATTCAGGTCTCCCATTCTGCTGACTGGTCTCCGTCTGTAGGCCTGTTAAGCTTCATCTTGCAGATTTCAGGTGAAACTGCCCTGATAAAACACTGATCTGGAGTTTACTTCCCTCTGGAGCTGGGAGCGGGGGAAGTGGACTGCTTGTCAGTACGGAAAAAAAAAGAAAAAGGCAAAATGAATCACAAACATACAGTAGATGTTTTTTCTGGAAGATCTACGATACAAAAACCAGATCATTACTGTTCACACAGTTGCTACTATCATAGTACAAACAGCTAAGTATAGTTGGTCTGTGGAGATGTATCGCCCGTACTTTGCATAGTGCCGACTGCCCGGGTGGAAAACAGTTGAATTTTCAAATCAGTATCAACTCTTATTTGCACCATCGGTTATCATCTGTGCACGTGTTTGCTGAGCGGGAAAATCACAGGAAAACTTCTTCTTGATCAGCAACACACTTCTTCATGAACGCCGCCTCCTGCAGTCAAGCAGCTGAAAAATCTCCAAACCCTTCAAGTGAATGTCTTGTTTTGACTAAATGCTTTCCCATCCAGGTGAGACTGAAAAATAACCGCAGGAATCAAGAATAAGAGGTTTAAAAGGAAAGATGAAATGTTGAGCCACAGCTATGTTTAAGAAACAAAACAAAAAAAAAAAAACCTGTAGGAAGGGAAATGAAGTTGCTTTTTTTTTTCTCCTTTAAAAACACCGCTCACATAGAGGTGAGAGAGCAGAGTGAGAGTTCAGTCATTTGGCATTAAAGTTAAACCATTCAGTCACATCAATCCCCAAACACTGTGTAACAGAGAAGAAGAAAAAAAACAAGACAAAGCATTCATTCATCATGTCACACCATCACACACACACACACACACACACACACACAAACACACACACACACACACACGTAGACTTCAAGGGGCAGTAGAAGATGGATGTGGGCTGATATCATGTCACAGGATGAATCAAAAAAGCCTTCACCATGATGATGACGCCATTAAAGGCGTCACAAGCACAAGCACAAACACACACACACACACACAAACATATAAGAGTCCTGTCCGGAGGTAGCCTAAAATGTTTTAATGGGGAGACCAAGCACACCAAATTCCAGTCCAAAAAAAAGGTCAATTTTGCATTCCTTGCTTACTGGCAGATGTAAGTTCCTGACAGACTTTTTACGGTTTTCAAAGCCTCTAATAGGAGAATATAATAATTTTACTTTTGAAAATGGTGGAGAGCCAGTGACATTCAGGCAAATGTTTAGTAAGAGACTATATTTAAAGCAGAGATCTCCCACGACTGTTGTCCAGTTTTATATACGCGTTCATGGTAGTCGGAAAGATGTCATGCCAATAAGCAAGAAGACAAAGAAAGAGTTCAACATTTTGGAAATACATTTATTCACTTTCTTTCTGAGTTAGATGAAATAGCTTTAGCATGTAAGACCCCTAAAACCACAAATTATCCTTTTTACATTTCTGCTTTTGTGTGGATTAAACAAATCAGAAACAATGTGTTAATTAGTGAATTTTAGAGGTGCTGGTCGGTGCATTTTTTTTTGAGCTTTGGAGACAGGCAGGCTAGCTATTTCACCCTGTTTCCAGTCTTTATGCTAAGCTAGGCTAAGTGCAGATATTATCTCTGCCCTTATCACTTAAAAGGCTCATTTAGATCGTCTTCTCTCACTTATAGAAAGGCAGCATTGAAGCATACTTCCAAGTTGTCTCTTTAAATTTGCCCGATTTTTAATTTGGTGTGGCAGAGTCTCTACCCCAAGAGAGAACAAACATGAACTGATGCTAGCCTCAAGTTAGTCACTAAACAGGAACACAAATACACAAAACAGTCACACAAACACGTGACTCACACACTCCCCCTTTCTTCTTCAGTCATTCAGAGAGGAAAGTAATCAGACACCAGCGTTCGCAGCGTCTTGTCTGCTTCTCCTAACCGTTTCTCAGTTCACTGTCGTCCTCACCTTCGCCTCTCTTCAGAGAAAATTCGAAAAGTGCCGGTTTGTAAAATCCCCCCCACGCTCCTGTCACCTCCGCCTCCCACCTGGTTAAGACTGTGCTCTCAGGTCCTTCCGGGTTTATGATTGATAATTGGGTGATTGAGCATGAGAGTTTTAACGGAGCACCCTGCGGCAGGTCCGAGCCTCAAGGGAAAAGCCTGGATGATGGGAGGAGGGAAGGGAGGTAGGAGGGAGCGAAGGAGGGATGGATGGGGGGGGAGTCACACCGAGGCTCACAGCCTTGCTTCGGATGAACTACAGTCGAGTTTTCCCTCCGCACGTTGGTTAAAGATGAGAGAAGGGTCTGAGCTGCTCCAGCTGGACTTCCAGAGATATCCTCTCTTCGAGCAGGTCCTGGAACATGACGAGTTATCAGTGACTTTTTTTGCCAGAGGAGAAAGAGTCAGAAAGAAAACATTGATGTGCATATCTTCCATACCTTCAGCTGTTGCTGCAGTTCACTGTTAAGTCTTGCCAACACTGTGTTAGTCTCCTTGTTTCTTCTGATTGAAGCTTGAATCGCCTTTTTGTCCTTTCCTACTGACCTGAAGACACACAAATATACACACTTTTTACTTAAACGTTTTACATACAAAAATAACAATATACGCTAAACAAGACCTTCCAAAGTCTCATTAATCAGCCAGTCAAGTTTGCTACCTGGGGATGGAGGGCTGAGTGGCCAGGACAGCAGCTATGACGTTTGATTTTTGTGGACCGTGCTGCTCGTCCTCCGGTCGCAGCTCATCTTCAGATTTCAACCTCCGACGTACAGGTTTAGGAGGAGGAGCTAGCGGCCCAGAAGAACCTTTGGCCTTGTGGGAAAAACAAAAATAAAATTAACTTATAATTAACTGATGGGGATAAAAACACACAACAAGTCATCTTCTATGTCTTTTGTAACTGTTTGCAAAGAAACCTTTAGTTGTTTTTATGTTGTTTCACCCAGTGAAACTTATTAATTATCGAATGGACAATTGCATTGAGCTTTGATCCATTTGCAACAAAAGATATGACATGCATCTTCATTCTCTCTCTTTTTCAGATACCACTCAGTGAAGTGTAATGACTTCATCAGGGATCAGACGATCTGTTGTACAGCAGTTTTCAGAGGATGTTAACGTACAGAGTTGACAGTAGTTGAGGCTCTCTCATCTGCTTGGCCATCACTCTTCACTGTTCTCAAAGGGCCAGCTCCCTCTGGTGCCTTATCCACCTGTGGACACAAAAACATTTAGAAACTACCAAACAGCCACCCAGAAATACAATATAACAAAAACAATATCTCAGTTGAAACATTGTGAATGAAACGCAGTCATGTACAAATGGTAACCAGTGCTTAAGGGGCTAGCTGGTTAGCGTGCTTCCGTAGAAGAAAAGGAGCGATAGAAGAGTTCACATTGGTGTTGCTTTTCTAGACGGAGACGGAGACAGCTCTTGGCGAGAAAAGATGAGGTTTGACACTGAACTCGCAGCGTTTCTGCCAGCCTGGTAACTAAACAGCTGCTAATGCTAACGTTGGCTATGTAGCGATAGCAAACCTTACAAAACTCTCCCTTAAGTGCTGTTGTTTTGGTCAATATAAAGTTAAACTACACTGTCTTATCTTACAGTTAAGGAGCCAGTATATTCCTCTGAGTATCAGATGGTTGAATAACTGACTATCCGATTTGGATCAGGTATAAACTTTTGATTTCTGACGAGTACTGACAAAACATCAACTGGATTTTACTGGCTCAGTATTTGCATCATGACCCTTTGTTGTGAAACCTTTGATCATAAACCAGTAATAAAAAAGACAGACGTCAATGTGTCTGTA
Organism: Seriola lalandi dorsalis; assembly: GCF_002814215.2. NCBI lineage: Eukaryota > Metazoa > Chordata > Actinopteri > Carangiformes > Carangidae > Seriola > Seriola lalandi. The sequence continues at coordinate 2,883,082 of NW_019525097.1, read as the reverse complement.
TGAAACCGCCTTCAGGGTGTTGGCTGGATGTTTCTCGTAGTGTGGTCAAGTAACAAGCGCTGAAATTATTTGTTAAATATTTACCATGAACAGCTACGTAGGAATACGGACACACATAGTCCAGGTGACAACTTACCTGTCCCGCCTCACTGTGCTTGTCGACCTCCGGCAGGCTGGAAGGCTGTTCAGAGGCGGCGAAGGCCTGAAACTGACTGAAGTCTGCGAAATTGGGCTGCTGAGGAATCTGCTGGGGGGAGGTGGTGGTGAGCACTGCCCCGCCTCCTGGTACAGCCTCTGCCTCCACACGATGCCCGGTGTGTGGTACTGATGTCTGTGGAGAGGAGAAGAGAGAATATATCTATCCCTGAGCCCATCGTTACTGCTGTCAGAACTGGGTTAACTAAACGTAAATTATATAAAAAGTAACTTTTATATTTTTCTGTTGGTGTCTGTCTGACCTGTGTCGGTAGCGGTCGAGGAGGCACGGCAGGCGGGTAAGCTATCGTAGAGGGTTGTGGTTGTCCTGTGGCTGAGGCGGCAGCGAAGGTGCGGTTCATGTCCAGAGACGAGGAGCGAGAGTGAGACGGGTGAGGGCGGGGTGGAGGGGGAGGAGGGGCTACCACCTTCAGAGCCTCTGGAGACGTACCCGACTGAGACCTGAACACAAACATTTAGGCCTCTGGAATTATGGGTAAAACGGCCAAAGATACAGACTTGCAAGATGACTAACTATGATACACTGATAACAGTGACAAATACGAGTGAGAAAATGTATAAAATACAAAATATAATGTGTTAATCTGCAGAGTATTTTTTGATTAATCATAAATCGTAGTAAAAAAAATTCCCACTGCCATTCGAGAAACTCAAGCTGGGGAATGTGTTGCATCTGTTCACTATGTTTTTTGCCTAAACAATGACTGAAACAATTAATTGATTATCAAAATAGTTGCACATTATTTTTCTGTCAAGCAAATGCTCGATTGATCCAAAAAAAAGAAAAAAAAAAAGAAAAAGAGAATGAAGAGACAGCTACTGACCTTTGTCTTGTGATTGGCTCCTGGTCTGATGTGAAGGAGTCTGAACTGCTATAACCATCACCTCCATGGAGACAAAAAACACTTAGTCAACCTACTGACATATAAACCTTGTAATAATGTTTTACTCAGCACACAAAGTCCAAAGTAACATATCAACACAGCACAAAATGAACACATATTAAAAGGAGATGATTTATTCATTTCTGCCATGCTGATGAAAATACACCTGTTTTACTTTTGTGCCTTTTCAAAAGGTTTCTTGAAGCTAATAGAAATAAAGCTCTGATTCGGTGTTGCAGACTGTCCTTTACTCACCTACAGTGTTGGCAGCTACAAACTTCATGGAGGCAGGTAGTTTGGCTTCTTCCGACAGCTCTGGAGGCTTGGTCAGCAGAGGACTGGTGGGGTGGTTGTGGTCTGAAGGTTAGAGAAATAACAGGGAAGCAAAAAGTGTTGAGTCTACTGAACTCAGCTGTACAGGACATGATAATAACAGGTGGGAGTTTTACTACTAGTTACAGCAACTGATAATAAGCCTGACCACGAAAGATTTCCACTGTATGTCTATGAATAAGAAGTCCTGTCTGATTATGTTTAATGACAGTTTCTGTTTACTGAGAACAAATGGCAGCCTTTTGGGTTGTAATTATCTTCCCCATGTTGCAAACTCAGCAAGGGACACACTGTTCTAAGGCGTTAAACATAAACTCTCATACTGACTTTGTTGTTGGAACTAGATGTTTTCAGACCGAGGTTGCTCGAATTAGATTTATTTATACAACCAAGTACATAACTTCTAATGCAGGTTTCAATTCTTTTCCATATTTGCTTTAAACCACATTCATAAGTGGTGTAAAGCTCCGAGCAATGCTATCTACAACAACAGTCAATGAGCAAAGGAAAAGCTTGTGTTATAAAGCTGCACACATAATGTTAGAAAACTGATTACGCTTCTCATTTATTCTATTATAAATCAGGATGGCGACAGTCAGGCATGAAGCCAGAGGGTTTCTCACCGCTGCCGGTCCTCTTCAGCTCCATCTCCTGCATGTGGATCTTACTGGGTGTCATCCGGATGGGAACCGGATGAACGATGGCTGTGTCCTGGAGGACAGACAGACAAAAGCGACAGCAAAGGTGAGACGGGGCGGTTTTATGAAGGGAGACAGAGAGTTTCACGGATAGAGATGTGATTCGTTTTATTATCAGTTGTTGAGGAGCTGCAATTAGGTACAAATTTGAGTTGTTCCATTTCGTACTACTTTATACCGCACTGCAATTTAAAAGCAGAGATTTTACTTTTACTCAGTGTAAATTATTTGACTTTAGTTACTATTTACTTTGCAGATAAATACTTTACATACAAAATATATGACGGTCTTATATTAAAATACCTGACAACACATAAAATAGTTCAACTCATCTAACTACAACATTAAAATGTTCCTTACTTTTATTAATGCACCAGTGATGGTAACCTAATAATATAGTGTATAACACTGTAAAAACTTACTTTTGAGTACAATTACAGCACATTTTCTTAAAAGTACCAGGAAGAGATGTTTTCAATGCAGGACTTTTAGTTGTAATGGAATATTTCATATCACAGTATAGCTGCTTTGATTTAAATTAAGGATTTGAATACATCTTCCCGCACTGCATGAGCCTCTTAGTAAAGCGTCTACCCGATATTTCCAAAACAAGACTGATCATCGATTTATCATTCCAAATTGTGAGAAAAAAAGGAAAGGTTATAAATGACAGGATTTAAAGTGTACCTTTAATGTCATTGTTTAGGTTCTGCACTGTGATTTTTATGCTGGGATTTCTGCCCAGAATTACTGATCACCTAAAAGCAATCTAAAAAAGATGCACACTCTTGCAAATTGTGGTTGTCAATGCTGCACTTTTCATCAGTTTAATTGAGCAGAGCCATTCCAGAGCCAGTTATTGCTGGAAGTAGAAGAAATTCTGCCTGAGAGTCACAAAAAAAAAAAAAAGGTTTCACAAAGTACTTGGACAGCTCAACAGTAAATGACAAAGCACCACACAATTTTAAATACTTACAGCAATGACCGTACATGGTAACATTTATCTGTCACAATCTGCAAAATGCACTAATGATTGGTGGATGTCACTGTAGGAAAAAAGGTGATGTCCAATAGAAGCTAAGCCAGCCAAATCACAACACACGCTATCCACTGCTGATGCAGCAGACTGCATTTGGAAAGAACATCATGCACAGACAGAGTGATAGAGTGACAGAGAGAGAGAGTGACAGATAGAGAGAGAGAGAGAGAGAGAGAGAGAGAGAGAGAGAGAGAATGCAGAGAGATCCAGAGAGGGTTAATGTCTGTCCATTAATGGTGAAACCATGCATACTAAGTGATTGACTTACAGGGTCAGCTGGTGCAATGTTAGAGTCAAATTGGGTCAGAGTTTGTGAGCTGGAGGAGCGCTCGCTAAACGTCTCCCACTGCTGCAGGAGACAGGACAGACAGTGAGAAAAAACATGTCAGTCAGCCAGTGCAGTGACATCACACAATTACATCATCAGTCTGAGCCACGACCATCCGTATGATGTGACATCACCAGTCATCAACAGACCACGTGGTGACGTGACATCATCGGCCGGCGTGGAAACTAAACAGAACAGACGTCGCTGACTTTCACACGGAGCCACCACAGTCCGAGAAGTGAGAGAAGAAGTGGTGAATTATCAGTAATTATGTTTGATGATGAAGAGGATGGAGTGGCGATCAATTCATGGTGGATGGGTAAAGAAAAGGCAACGTCACCTAATTAACCCTGAGCAATTATCTCAGATGAATCAAATGCAAACACAAGCAAAAGCAAACAGATGTGGGAGCTTACAGTATGTGTGAAAGTACAATAAGTAATCATGTGTGTATGTTGGAACCTCATTGCTCTGGTTCATCTCTGGCCAGGCCTGGTTGAGTGAAGGCATGGAGGGAGACTTGTTGGGGGTGACCTCCACCGGGGAGCCCGAGTATCCGACGTCAGCGTTTGATTCCGGGACCTCTGTGTAGGAAAAATCCGACACAGGTTAGATTCATATATATGGGATGGATCAGATCATCAACAAATATGAAATGCATAAATACAAATGAACTGCAAAATCCAAGTATTAGTAATTACTGTTGGGCATGTGTCTTTAGAAGTTGCATAAAATATTCCAGCATGAAGTTTCCTTCATGTAGTGGGGGATGAGGCAGTTGTGGCAGAAACACAAATTACTGAAGCTGCTGATCCAGTTGCATCAGCATCCACTGTGATTATCTGCAGTTTCTCTGATATTTTAACCTCTGCTCTTCAGAGGATATAATATTAACATCAGCAGTTTTACAAACAGCAGTTTTGGCAGGGACTCTAAATAGCAATGATAAACAAACACTCTGCAGTTATTACATTTGGCAACCCATGTCTACAAGGATGAAACTTGAAACCCAAGCAGTTTTTGTTTTTGTGTCTGCACTTGAGAATGTTGCATCATGTGTGTCGTTTACTTTGCTGTGAATTATCTAAAATATATTAACAAGTTAATGTTGTTATTGTCCTTCAGCTGCTCCCACGAGGGCTCGCCACAGCAGATCACCATCCGCATATTTGATTTGGCATAGGTTTTACACCAGATGCCCTTCCTGACACAACCTCGTAATGCTTAATAAACATGCTAATAACAGCTATCAGCTAATGAGTGGATGTCATGTTAAAAAGGCAGCAGAACATGTAGCTCCATCATGGAGAGCACAGCCCGGTCTAATGAATGCACTACAACCACAAAGAGGCAGGTTCTGTCACACTGCAGTGCTGACACCTGACAGATTTTATGGGACCCGAGGTTGAGAAATTAGGGGAGGGAGAGAGAGAGAGAGAGAGAGAGAGAGAGAGACTGTGTACCTGCTGAGTCATCCAGGTCAATCAGCTTTGGCATCAGGCTCTCAGGCAGCTTCTCAGGGAGGTCATAGCCATTCTTCCTGGCCACAACCAGGTGGAATGCAGCGCAGAACTCATCCAGGGTCAGCGCTCCGTCTTTATCGAAGTCTGACAGCTCCCTTCAAAACACACATTACAAATAAGTGAGTCTGCAGTCCTGACTAAATGCATCACAGCGGCAAATAGAAACTGCAGCACACAGCTGATTTAAAATAGATCAGGTTTGTAAAGACAGCTGCCTTTCAAATCTGACTTTATCAGACTTCTGCTTTTATTAATTTAGATGTACTGGGTGCATGAAAGCAGGTAGCATCAGTATTTATGCAGATGGCCCATTTATACACAAAGGCCCTTTTCCACACAAGATTTAGTGTGTACAGCTCACGTTGTAGTCGTGCTCAAAACAAGTTGTGACAACTGAAGTTAAGGTTTACTCCTACGCAAACAAGCCTGTAAGAACGGTAATGTGAGCTGACAACTGGGTTTTGATATGTAGTAATTAACTATGTAATTATCCAGGAACATTTTATTCCCCTTCAAAACAATGGCAGGTTGATAAACTGGAGAGCCTTTACCAGCTTTCCATTTCAAGTTGAACTGTCAAAATAACTGAAGATAGTTTTACTGTGATCCTGTTCTAACCCACCATGTTATAAAAGTGATTATCTGCTAAACATATGATGGTCAACGAGTCCATTCAAAAGGTGCATAGACGGTTCAGACTTGACAACACACTCAGTCTCTTCAAGACAAGAGGAAAACAGCGGAGACAGTGGCTGTCAGACTGACAACTCACCAAATATGCGACAGCTCTAAAATCGGTAGTTTTGATTTGGTGAAGAACTCTTTTGCTGCTGAACCTGGAAACACGAAGGAGAGGATTCAGTCGATTGATGTTTTACAGGGACCTTGTGTTGCGTATGTGTGTGTGTGTGTGTGTGTGTGTGTGTATTTATGCATTTTCCTACCAGGTATGAAGCCGGTGAGGTCTGGCTGGATAGTTTTGAATTGGTTAATATAATACTGTCTCTGCTCGTCCGTGATCTTCCACGGATCGTCGTAGCCACTGGACTGTCGTTGGATCTCGTTAGTCGTCGCTGCTGAGGCCACTGTTCGTATCGTTGTGCTTTCCTGTGGGAAACAATGGAAGGAAAAGGTTAAGGTAAAGGTGAAGGAACACATGATTAAATACATAATTCAGTAAAACTATCTATTTCAGTGGCTGTATGTACTGTATGCTTCTTCCTGCCAAGTTCTCAAAAATATGATAGAAAGGTGGCTCAGCATAATGTTTTACTTTGTGTCTTAATGTTTTGTTTTATATCAAAGCCATACATACATGATTCTGAGAAACTAGACTAAGAGGACAGACCATCATCAGATCCCAACTTCTGAGCAAAACATGTTATTTAGCTCTAAATAACAATTTTGTAAAAGTAAATAACATTACCTAAGAAGCTAAAACTGAGCATGGTGTCTAAAATTAGCAACTGGGTACAGGGGCCTTCACAGTTTCTTGATTTGCCTGAACAGTGTCACACAAGCTGCGTGAGATTCAATCTAGCAGCTCTGGCAGATAGAGAGCACTGATATAAAACGTCGGCTCATGTCTGAAGCACCACTGTGGTTAGTATGATATGTCATGCTTTATGTTTGCAGTGTCTGATGGCGTCTTTCTATCTGATGAAAGAGGTCGATGATGTTTACCATTATGATTAACACAGCCATTCTCATAACCTGCTAATCTAAATGAACTGTTGTATTATCTCCTGTAGGTCACCGGTCTGTCCTGAGGCTATAAACGCATACCTCACAGATATGTAAGCTTATTTTTGCTGTGTCATTTATAGAAGTCAATTGGGGAAAGACAGATATGCTGACTTTTTTAAATTTTAAATGAAGCCCTAACATTTTTAGCATCATATCATATGGTGAAAAATGCTGAATCCTGGCCTGATTTGTTCATCTTCATAAGGACTTGAAGAGAAGGTTTGCTTTCCCACATAGCAATTTGAAGCTCAATTGCAGCAGCAACAAGAGTTGCACAGACTGCAATTGTCATATGTTGGGAAAATTATGTGTTTTTTTTTGTCACAAAAGCTCAACACTGCCCTACCTGGACTGACGAGGGATGCATTGCGGGGAGCGTGCTGGATGGCGGGGTGTCTGCTGTGAAACTGACCCAACTTTCCTGACCTGGAGGAGGAGGCGAGTGGGACAACCACATGCCATCACCGGACACTTGACCTGGAAGAGAAGAAGAATTTAAGGCCTACATTCATATACCATGCAACACAAATATACTGCAAGTGTCAATAGGAAAGGATGAGAGCTAACGATTATTTTCTCAATAAATCAATTAAACATTAAACAACTTCAATAACTTGTATTATTTGTCCAACAGTTCAAAGATTTACTGTCATAGATGACAAAGAAAAACTTAAAAGTTCTCACATTTGAGAAGCTGGAGTCAGCTCATGTTTGGCAATTTTTCTTGAAAAAAATTTGCTTTAAAAAAATATTTAGCAATTATCAATTCATTTTCTACTGATCGCCTAATTGATTAATTATTGCAGCTCTAGAAAAGATTATTTTCACACTATTCTTTTTTGGATTTTCTCCACCACATTTTATGCTGACTAAAGTAGGGCACAGGTCATGTGATGTCCACTTTGTTCCCCTAATGACTAACTGCAGGAACTGCCATTCTCATCAAACACCATTAACAGTATGTACAACCTGCGAACACAAACACAACCAGCGTGCTTCACTTTGCTCTTCACTCACTCTTTTTTCACTACAATCTAAACTAGTGGCAATTTTTCTGCAACATCTCTCACATTTATTTTTGTTATCATCTCCTGTGGCTCACAAAGACTGAAACCCTGCTTCTGTTTTGCTTTAATCACAGAAATGTGGTGTTAGTATTAAATTTACTCCACTCTCCTTGAAAAGAGGCTATGGTCATTCAACTTGGGGCCTTTTCCTATTGACTTTATCTCAGGGCTGCAACAAACTGTTTTGTTTATCATTGTCAATTAATCTGTTGATTACTTTCTCATTAATTGAATCGTTTGACTTATAAAACATCAGGAAATAGAAAAAAATGTCAGTCTCAGAGTGCAATCTTCAAACATGTTGCTTTGTCTCACCAATAGAAATGAAATCTGAAACACTGGGAAAACACCAGAAATTATTTATTTCTGACAAAAAATGACTATTATAACTATTAACTAATCATCAAGTGGTTGCTGTCAATCGACTAATAACTGCCGCTCTGCTGTAATCCAAAAAACATGCTCGCATGTCAGCTAAATTAGTGGTAGGAAAATAGCAGCTAATGGGCAAAAATATCTGGCCTCTGCACATAAGCTGAAGTTTTCCCTTTTTTCGTTTACACCAAATTAGACCATGATTTTCCCAAATGTACTGTAGACAGAATCTTTAATAAATACAAGACTCACAATAAATCTGACCTTTAAAAATCTAACACTGCCCACTCTCCAGACATGTAAATGAGGAAAATACATCGGCATATCCCAAAGTAATAATAACATACACTGCGGTAACTCAGTTAATGGTGGTAAAATGACTTGACTTCGGACACAATCTTAAAATGATCAGTTTTATCAATCTTTTTTATTCTTAAATAAATTACCAACACAAAAAATGAAAACATAATGAAACCATAGAAGCCGTTTCCACCATACCAGGAAAACACTGGCACCCAAAATGAACCATGGTAACAAAACTGGCCCACGGCTGAACCTTATTGCTGACCTCAGCAATAACTCTGTGAACATGGTACTACTCTTATTAAGGAACAACCACTGGACAGCAGTAGGTCAGTGGATGTTACCTGTTTGTGGTTCTCTGAACTGCGTCCACACGGCTCCAGTTGCAGCCACCACCGGCTGTCTGTCTGCGTTTCCTCCACTGTGCTGCCTCTTGTGTTTCCTCCAGGAGGGCGGGGAGGAGGGGGGAGACTGATGAGGGGAGACCACCGGGGACGTCGGTTCGGGCTAACAATGGATAGAAATGCAAATCAAACACATGAGATACATGTGCAGATGGAAAGATATGCATTCATTAAACATAAAAACCAAATCGAATAAGAACAATTAGACATGCCATGAATCTTATTCATCTTATTTGACACACATTCAAGTAACAGAAGCTCAGTGTGCAGAAGTGTCGCCACCACTGTCTTACTATAGGGTTTCAATCTTGAATATGCCACATTCAAGCCAAGTGAAGGCCAATAAATACTGCCTCAAACGCTTTTTTATCTGATATGGGATCTTCAAGCAACCACTAAGTGAGCATTTCACAACAGATGCAAACAGATAAGAGTTGAGGAAGAGGTCTCTGTACATGACAGCAGAAAACTGCTGTAGTATGAGTTAAAAGCAATCAAACGTACACAGGAAACAACACAGGAAATGCAGTAGTATTCCAGTAGTTTATCTCTAGTAACTGCTGGTTTCAGCTTTGTGAGAAAGAAAATGTGTGCAGGATGTTGGCCAAAAGATAAATAATAGTAATGTCCATATTTAATGCAGTTACTGAAGAACTGTGGGAAAACAAAGCAACCTCAAGCCTTCACCTATATTTTCATTTAATATCTATATAAGTCACATATTTATAAATTAAAGGTAAAGATAAGGAAGAGAGCATATTAAAAGAGTCATGCTTACACAAGAATAATAAAATAACACACCTGTGGTTCTATACTGGGTGCCAGGGGCTGGACGACCTCATGGACAGGAAGTGAAGCTGAGGATGGGGGACCTTTCTTGTTCTGGTGTCCCCTTCCTGGTGGTCTGGGTATTACTGCAGTAGCAGAGGCTGGGTACAAACCCTGGCTGTCTGTGTCCTGGTAGAGCGCTGCGTGCCTCGCCTCTGCCTCGTTCTTCCCCACCACAAACCTGGGCAGCGGCAGGTCCTTGACTGGTGAGACAGGAATCCGTTCAGAGGATTAGAGGAATGATTTGTTTCCTATTGATTTCAGGAAAGAAGCTTGAAGAGCAAAAGTCACTCTCCACTACGCTCAAAGTCTGTGAAGTTTAGTGCTTTCCTTTTTGGTGCAGCCCCTTTTCCTTTGTCTACTTCAACTTCAGGTATCGACTCCCTACATTTCCCAGAATTCTTAGAGAAAGAGCATGGACTTTTTGCAATCAGCTGTGGTTTATAGGTGTTTATGCGGAAAGTGGCAGCTGTATAATGACAACAGCGTGACAGTCTCCCTTTCAGAGCGACTGGGGCTGCTTCCTCAAAATGAACAAATGCTGAACTCTGGTCTATTCGAGATACTGCTGCTGCAGTAAATGTTGTGTCTGTGTCTTCTACTGCAGATCTGTACGATGCCGAATGTCAGAGCAAAACAGTGAAAATAGAAAAGAACCCTTACTTTTGTTCTGCCATATGACTAACAACAAAACTTTGAACTTATTGTTACAGACAGATGTGGGGGGTTTTATATGCTTTTAACTTCAGGCATTGCAGCACTGAAAATGTATTCATTTTCTGATTAATTTATCTTCTCAAAATCAGAGTTACAAAGTATTTACACAAAACAAGCAATAAAAAAAACATGAATAAAATGAGAAAGTCAGAAATGAGTAAAACCAGTTACAAAGACAGACATGACAAAAAAAAATTAAAATGTATAAAACATAGATAAAAACTGATTTCTGATTAAAACCTCACTGTGCCCACTGAGCAGGAAGGGAAATAAATTAGGTGTGTGTTCTACTGGATTCTCATGATCAGCCATAATCAAATGTGCAAAGTTTCTGATGCTGAGAGGTTTTTTTTTTCTTTTTTATACAAATCACAATCTTGATACAGACTGGTACATTTCTCTGTGAAAAACCTTGTCTGTGGTCTCTGGAGGACAAACTATGAAGTGGTGAAACTAATTTCAATATCTGTAATAAGCTAATGTTGGCTGAATGATTAAGAAAATTATTATCATTTTATCATTAGCTGCAACCCTAAAACTCACCTAAAATATATATGAACATTCACAAATGAAAATGAACTAATCTGGTCAAATTATCTTTGAACAAGTGACAGTCCCATCACAGTAAACAGCAGACCTGTGGGTTCAAGTCAACTGAAAGAGACAATGTGCGGTGGCCACATAGATCTTAATGCATGACGCAGCAAACACTGGACTAATGTGCACAACTGAGTGTCTTCTAGAAAGCACAGCGCGACTGAATCAACATTATACACATATTCTACATATATAACTTTTTGTCTGAATTCTCATCATTCACCTGTGAAGCTTTAGCTCCTGAAATGGTTTGACTTTCAATTCTGTATTCTGTATCGCAGCTGACCGAGGTGACTTCAGGTTTTTTGGTAGCACAAAGAAAATGAACACTTTTAACCAGTTCTATCTGCAATTGACAGCGTCTACTTCTGAGACAGCATCGACTTTAAAGAGAGAAAGTTTTTCAAAGTTGAAACATCCCCAAATGCAATAACCACAACATTGTACACTGTGTCCATTTCTGCTATAAGGAAGTGGCTGGTCTCTGTGGTTCCTTATATATATATATATATATATATTTTTTTTTTTTTTAAATCAAATTATGAAATAATTTTCGCAACTTCATGTTGCAATATTTCAACCAAAAACAAGTAACTTAATGCAGTGGGTGTAATCTTCCCTTGTGTATTTTGAGAGAAGTCACACCAAAGGCAAACAAGAAAATTGCAATTTTGCAGTAAAAGCCTGAAGGGTTTACACTACAAACTCGATTTCATTAAGAAATAGAAACTAGCGGAAGCTGCTCAAACATTGGGCAACTGCAACCTGCAGTGCAGAACTGGCAGGGCTGGCATTAAATGTGTTAATTTCTGATAAGATGCTCTTGTCCAAAGGGATCAACTCCCCAATTTCCCTATACATAATCAACAGGGGGCTGCTCAGGGGCACGTGGACTGGAGGAGCTGGTGACTAAACCACCAGCTCTTTGATTTATGACTAACTGATTAAACAACAGATGATGCGTCCACTGATAGCATTTCTTTTTACATATTTTTTTTCTTTAATGGTTAGGCCTGTCTTTCGTTCTGGTCTAGTAAAGACGACTTTCTTTGGAGCTTTGAAACATTTATGTGCAAATCTTCAAATAAATCATACACCAAAAAGAAGTGCAACAAGCATGAAAGTTCATCCTGTTAAACCACAGAAAAATCCAGTAACTGGCTTATTTAATCTTTGTCTGAGCATATTACATATTTTTAAAAATCTAAAAAATAAAAGCCCTGTGCTCCCTAACCCATGATCTCCTCAAAATTCAATAAGTCATCAACTCTGAGATAAAAACACATTTTTGCTAGGATGGAGCAACAAAAAGAGAAGAACACTCTGATGTACCCAAAGATTTTAATGAAAGAGAAAAATCTGGTGGCACCTGCTAGAGAACCTAGTGTGCTGGTACGTGATGGTATTTTTTGGGGAATCTGTTCTCGCTGGTCTTCGAGAGGTTATGAAGAAAGCGAAGAGGCCAAAAAAGGTGCCAAACAGTGACAGTGATTGAATTCAACTGTGGACTCACCCGAGTTGAGGCTTTCCACCCTCAGGGGAAGCCCGGACTGGGCGATGGCTATGAGCTTGAGAGCGATGTAGAACTGGCTCCTCCCGAAGTGACCCAGACGAGTGGCTCCACATAGTTCTGTGATCTAAACCCACACACATGGACAAGGAGGAACAGTTAACAACATTGTGTTCATCTGAAACTCTTGATATGAACCCTTGCTGATAAAGAGACGAGAACAAGTGATATTCTCTCGCAAAGTTTACACCTTTACATTTTCAAACATTTAAGAGAGACACAAGAATAAAGCGGTCAGGAAGCAACAGTGTAAACACTGAATATGTCGTACTGAAGACCAAAGACTTCCTGACCATGTAAAATATACTAACACACACAACTCTTGACACATTTTGTGATGCAGTTTACCTGGTTTAATCTGACAAAAACAACACAAGCGAAAGTCTAATTTACTGGCAGATGTTCAGTGGGTCTCACGAGTAATAAGCCTGATTATCACATATTTTGTCGACTTGACGTGACGATGAATAGGCTTTGTGCAAAATGGTACACTGAGTAGCACAACATAAAATACAAAATGTTTATAATGTGCAAAGAGGCAATTGGAAGATAAAGCATTTTCTAGTGACAGTGCATATTGCATTGTGGTGGATGTTGGTGGATGATTAATACCCAGCGAGTTACACTTCATAACATTAGGATGACTCCTTAGGTGCCCGTCCTTCAGCACAGTGAGCCACAACACCGACAGCCCACCACAGCTGACTGATCGCTTTCTTGCTGACAAAGAACTTATTCTGAGTATGAGTGGATACAAAGCACCAGTCACTTTTCTCAGCCTGTTACAACATGATATGGTAGCTGTACGCGTCTCACAGGCCACAGCAGTGTTGAGTGCACATTTTGAAAGTAGAGGATTACAACACTGCCTAATTCTTCCACCACACAGCTCCCCTTGTTGACCTTGAAAAGGATGCTGACTCACAAACTGCAAATATTGGCCTGCTGAGAGACCTGAAATCACAAGAATGGGCTGCTGCTGTTTAACTGGCTTCTCATAACTCACAGTTAACGGGCTGAGCAGGGAAGGTCTGTGTGGGATTATTCAAGGTGGAACTACAACACGAATATTGTGATCTGACAAGAGACAAATATATCTGTGGGTCAGCACATATTTGCAAAGTCTGTGTAAGAAACAGACTATTCCGTCGTGGATTTTTGAGGCAGTCTATGTTAAGTGACAACTTCTATAAATCAAATTTACAAACGGACGTTGTAACATTGGGTCCGCATTTCGAACATGTCAGCTCTACCCAGTAACGAACAAAAAAAGCAGATGTTGATGGAGTGAAAATACAGGAAAGAGTGGGCAGTAATCTGAAGCAAGGGGGTGTTGATGACATGATTTGCTCCGTTGTGTCGCTGTTCAACACATGCCCATGCAGAAAACAGAACAAGCAGCTTGTGTTATATGTATAAGATGTTGATTTGAGCCACAGTTTTTGAACTGAGGTTGACTATGTGACTTGGCTGCCTACTCTCTTTGGCTAAGGCTAACATTAGCCAGAAGAAGGTGTGTCTCTTTTGCTGCGCAGCATTGCTAACCACCAGGGCTAACGATAGCTTAACTGGCTGACAGGTCAGTTCTGACAGCCGCACAAGTTTGCAAAATATCCATTAACAGGTGTACGTTTCGTAGCCGGTCTCGCAGTCTATTGATCACACTTTAAAAACTGGCAGTTGCTAACGCTAGCTTACCTGCAGGACAACTTCGCTGGGTAGCTGGGCCGCCCGGAAAAGGTCAAGAACTCTCCCATTGGAAGCCACTTTTTTCGTGTTGTCCGTGTCGCAGTAAACGAACAAATCCGAGTAATATTTCTGTTCGACATCAGTCAACGTTAGACTTTCCATCGTAGTACCAATCGGACCTGAAAACCAGACTAGTTGGCTGTTGATTAGCCCTTAGCCAATGGCTGGGGCAGGATCCAAAAAATGGGCGAGACTTCAGGATCCCAACTTAGCTAGCGTTAGTGCACTAGCTAGCGCAGAGGTTAGCTGGAATAATAATGTTCACAACGCGCTGAGTCGACTTGTTGTCGTCTGATCCCGCTCTCTGCAAAAGTCCCTAATAGTGCCTGCAGACAAAGAGAGCCGATTCCCACTTCACGATTCAATTACTGAACGCCTTCATACAGTTAATCACTTAGTTAACTTGTTGGGCCAGCCAAGCCAAGCAGCCAACAGCTGGCTAGTAGAGCAGCGAGCTAACAGCTACCTTGATTCAAAGTCAGTGGCACTAACGTTATGCTAACTGGCGAGTCGCTCAGTTGGGACAACTACCGCGTTAATCTCGCGTTATAGCACTTCCTCTCCCTTTAAACCGCTACGGGACGGCGTTTCTGCTTTTCGTTAAGGACAAATTCCTCTGCGGGGCCGTTAGACGTAAAGTTTCAGGGTCTTTGGGTTCCTTCCTCTAGTGATCATAGCCGCCATTCCTACCACCAGTGTCAAGCCACTCCGAGCTAACCGAAGACTTCCGGTACGAGTCTTCAAATTAAAAGACCTGTTCACAGGTACCTCAACTACAGTGGTAATTTTACCAACACTCAAAATCATTTCAACTAGGCAAAGATCCCAAATGTCTCCAAAAGCTCCAGGGTTACCTCATATAATTTAGGTCTACACAGTTACAGTACAGTACCACTGAACTACAATATCAACTATGTCCCCAGTCTTGTAGAGGGACTATAGTTTTAAGGTCTGAATTGTATTGTATTTTTTCTGAGTCAAATAACTAACACAAAGAAAATCTCAGGCAATGCTCTATTATTCTATCAAAGGTGTACTGTAGGGAAGCAACCAATGGATATTTCCATTATCAATAGATCTGATAATTGTTGTCTTTAATAATTTAATGATTGCCACAGACTGATGTGTAAATGAACATATTCTAATAACTTGCTTTGTCTGACCAAGAGTCAAACATCCAAAGATGTAGAAAACCAGGGAAGAAAACATATATTAACATTTTAGAGGCTGGAACAAGTGAATTTTTTTTTTCTTCAAAAAGAAAAATAAATTATTAATCAGTTATCAATTCTGTCTATCAACTAATCAATTAATCAGCTAATCATTTAATAATAATAAAACTCTCATGTATAATCGGGGTCAACAGAGCCCCAACAGCGATTGCTTTCCCTGGGACCCCATGGGAGGTTAACCAAGCCAATAACTTTTTCCTCTACAGCTGAAGTGTGAATACACTTGCAGTCAGGCGTTTATAGTGGCACGATGTGAATATATCTGAATAGAAGTTACTGATGAACACCCATCTTGTGTTGTGATTTTATGTTGCATATTAAATAATATTCAAATCATCACACACCAAACCTTTGGCCAAACAGTCTTCCTACATGGGAAAACTGCTCACATTGCACAGAGATGGAGAGGCAAGCAGAGACCGCTCTGCAGTCCATTGGCAGGTTATGTCTTTATTTACAAAGACAACAATCCATTTAACCTCTTTAAAAACAAAATATTGTGATAATTCTGTCAGATGATAAGCTTGAAAATTAGTTTTCATGAATGACAAAAAAAGATTTTTTAACAATACTTTAATTATTTGTACCTATGGTACATATACATCAAAGAACACTTTTCTAGCTGGAGGATCTTCTGACATGTATTCAATAAAAACTATGAAAAATATAAAGATTTTATTCTGAAGTGGAATTCTTTAAACTTCCGGTCTAATCTCGTGTGATTTATAGCTAACTTGATGTCTCGCGACGTCACTGGGCTACTGTCCGAATCAGCGCGAGCTTGCTTGGCCTGCAGGGACCCGGATGAGTGATTTCAAAATAAAAGCTGCGCTAAATCCACGAATGAATTGAAAGCTTTAAATATTTAATAAAAATAACAAATTCATAAATAAATAAAACTTTATTGTGTTCATGTCAGTTTAGGACCATGGTTAGATTAACCTGCTGGGAAGCATCAGGGCAAAAATGAGCTGTGGGCCCATATTTGCAATGTGCTCATATTTTCTTTGTTAGAATACTACCTGGCCACAAATTAGTGTATGGTATTTCATTAAACATGCATATTTAGGAATATACAACACTAGACACAAAACTGAAACAATGATGGTCATTAGACAACGTTTTTAACACAAACAACCCTCCAAACAGGGCCTTAAGATCAGATAAGATGGCAGGACAGATCTTAGCTCCTCATCATGCCACTTGATGCTGTACTTTGGTGGTGCATACAACCACATTTCCAGTTCACTAGCACAAACAAGTTGACATACAGTAGCTGTCAGAGCCGCTGGAGTTCTGGGGGCCCATGACAGCTACCTGCCTTCCCAGTTGGTAATCCAGACTCGTGGTGAAGGAGGAAGAGACATAGGGAGAGGAAACGAGAAACACATAAAAAGGGATGGGAAGAAGTGGGCCCATGGGCCCGTGGGCCAAACCTGGCCCTCCAGTAAAAAAAATTCCACCCCGGACATCAAATGAGATTTTCTCGTTCTTGTTTACATTTAACATTTTATTTGATTTTGCACAAATGTACTGTAGACAGACATGTAAATCTGATGGTTGATGGTTGAAACGAACTGCTGACCCCAGGAATGGAGGGAAATAGGGAGAAAGAGGGTGTCATGCTGATGAGCTGCAGAGGCCGGGGACCAGAAAGGAACAGGATGGTGATGAAATAACTAAGAAACTACGTAAAATCAGGCATCCCAAACAAATGCGTGTGGAAATACAAAGAAGGAAGTGAAGAAACATTAACTATTTTAATCTGCTCAAAATGCAATCACTTGCAGAGTTCGTGTGTGTTCTTTGTGCCTTTAAGAACCCACAGTTGTGCAGATATTGAGCACATTAAATTATTATAATGGCCTGATATCAAAAGCTATTTCAATTTTGTGGTGAGAGTTTGCCTTTTTGCTTATTGAACACCTGTTTAATCAGCTGTGTCAGCCGCTCTGAGATGACTAGAAAAGGTAAACCTTTATGCAGAGGCAGAAAACAAACACAAGACAACTCCTACCTCTTCTTTGCCATATATGGGGCAGTGCCTTTGAAAATATGGCTATGTGTCACCATGAATTCAAAGGCGCTTTTATGGTGCCTTCAAGTGTTATGGGAAAGTTTCAAGACAACTTCAACATAGTGTCTTGTTGGTTCTATGTTTCAGTATTTTAACACTTTCATTTGTGTATATGAATTTTTTTTCATGTTTAGGTGACACATACAGCAGCATAAGAATCATACACGGAAAGGGCTTTAAGTGAGTTCTGTGCCACTTCATCATTTTTTTCTATAAAATCAGTATAGTGGAAATTTTCCGAGCTGTCCCTGAATCTAGCGACATTATCCGGCGGTGGTGCCGATTCATCAGAAAGTCGTCCATCACCTCATTACACGGAAAACGAATTAGAAGAACCAAGGTAATTATGTACATGTAAACATGTTTTTTAAGCTTGTTTTGACATGGATTGATTTTTTTTTTTTTTTTTTTTTTAACCACTACACATTTAGCGATCTCAGCAACTCCTCGGTCCTCCCTCAGCAGATCATTTGGCTAGAAGCTAACGTTACCGGCGAGCTCGTATCCGCTGCTAAGTGGAAAATCCTCTTTTGTGTCTAAAGTCATGTAAAACATCACCGGGTTGAGAACATATGAATGAATTCCCACATATGAATGAATATCCCTCACCCAAAATAATGAATTACAGCAAGCATTCGTGCCTTGTGATGGCTAGCTCTGAGCGCTAATCCTCTATTTCCGCATTGATAGTTCGCCCTATCCATGTTGCAGCTTGTTACGTTTCACTGAATGCTGCACAGTCAATTGTCATATTAAATGTGGTGTTTGTGCTGATTGGTGGATGGAAATTAAACGCGTTTGTAATTCTTAGTCATGATTCCTTTTTTTTTTTTTTTTTTTTTTTTTATTTTAAGGAGAAAATCTCAGTCCAAGACTACGTTTACTAATCTGTCAAAAATACCATTGCCTTGTTGATAATCCGAGTCAGTCATCGGGAGATTTTAAAATTTAATTTTAGTCTGAATTACTACCCTCTTTTGCAATATTCGGCATTCAGTTGATCACCAAGCAGCACTTAATTTGACTTGAATAAATACTCCTGAAAATCATTTCACACTTGGTTTGCTGAAAGTGCCCATGATGTCAGTTTGGAAATTGAACATTTAATTGAAACCAATTCTGCTTTCTTGATTAAGTTTTTGCCGATTTGAGGGATAGACCTTGATAAATAAGATGCTACATTTAAGAAGGCATTCAGTGTTTCATAGAGGCAACACAACATGTTAATGGCACGATCTTGTATATAGTTTGGCTTGGTGGGCACTCCCTGCTCATGAGAGTTATGTACCAGGGATAATTGCATTTGATGAATTGTATTGAACCTTTAAAGAAGCCAGAGGACTTATTACAAGCTAAGTCTGTTTTGATTAAAATGTTTCTCTTGTTCATCAATTTTTTCCCCCTGTAGCAACAATGAATGTCGCTCACGAAGTAAATCTGCTGGTGGAGGAGATTCAGCGACTCGGCAGTAAAAGTGAGTCCATGCTAAAACTCTCCATAGGACACATGTTTCATTCTCTGTATTCTTGAAGTATTTGACCATTGCTCAACTGTTCTTAAGTCTGTTCATGAGTTTTTATTGACATGCAGTCATGTGATGTTGATGAGTAGTTCTAGTTCACCACTCCTAATGCTGGATACATGAATATACCAGGTCACACTGCCTCGAGAATATTTCACTGG
Source organism: Seriola lalandi dorsalis (assembly GCF_002814215.2). Classification (NCBI taxonomy): domain Eukaryota; kingdom Metazoa; phylum Chordata; class Actinopteri; order Carangiformes; family Carangidae; genus Seriola; species Seriola lalandi. The sequence goes on along the minus strand of NW_019525097.1, from coordinate 2,863,713 downwards.
ACCAGTTTTCACAGCAGACGCAGACACACCTCAATGCAATTATTTAATATATATATATATGTGTGTGTGTGTGTGTGTGTGTGTGTGTGTGTGTGTGTGTTTCAATGTACAACAGTTATGTCAGTTTTCTTTACCTACCACAGTAGCAGCGGCACATTGCCTCAGATGTACATTTACACACTTTGTGCTTGTACTTATTTGTACTCTTATGATTGTCTTGTCTCGTGTCTTTTTCACTTTCCCAGTAGAGTCTATTTTTCATGCCTCTATGTTTGACGCCAATGCCGCATTTAAGTCGTATCAGGAATTTCTAATAGCCATGTTATCTCCTTCTTGGTGAGAAGAACGGTCTGCTGACAAATCAGTGTTACAATTGCTGCAAGGCCACTTAGTGCTGAAACCATTAGTCAATTGATCGATCAACAGTAAACTAATCGACAATTTGCTGCATTTCTCTTCTTCATAGCGTTGTAAACTCAGTATCTTTGGGGTTTGGACAGTTGCTCATATAAAACAAGCAACCTGAAGATTTAATATGAGCATGTGCATCATTTTTGCATCTAGATTCTGAATTTCATCAATTTGTTGTAATCAAATCAACAGATTAACTGATAATGAAAGGAATTGGTAGTTGCAGCCTTAAAGCTATCATCGCTAGCAGTTACATTTAGGTAAAACCCAATATTGACACTGACATAATAAACTCAACCAATTAAAAGGGAGTGTTTGTTTGCTGTTTGTATTTCTCTTGTTAACAAACTGATAATGTGCCACAAGCACAGCAATCTTAGCTGTTATTTGGTGTGACAACTACAACGGCAGTAAAGTGTGAACAATCCCAAGTCATTCATTTTAACGATAATGGTAAGGATTATTATTTAAATATTGTAGGATTGTCAGGAAATCAATTTACACAGTTGTTGCTAACTTCTCATTTCAGATGCTGACGGTAAAACCACCGTGAAGTTTGGTGTGTTGTTTAACGACGACCGTTGTGCCAATATCTTCGAGGCGTTGGTGGGCACCCTGAAGGCTGCCAAGAAGAAGAAGGTGATCGACTTCCAGGGCGAGTTGCTTCTGCAGGGCGTCCATGACAACGTTGATATCGTCCTGCTCCAAGAATGAGAGCGATATTTGGACGGGTCGGCCCACTAGCAACTGTGGGTCCCACTGAATCCTTCCAAATACTGAGTTTCTGTAGTGTACCGGCTTGTCACTGAGCTTCTGTTTTCAGTCATCTTCCTCCATGTTTAAAGGCTCAGTATTTGAGCTCAAACTCAATGGCCAAACAGATTAGACCTAACAGTATATTAACGTACCCAGCTGGCATGTCTGCGTACGATTTGTTTTGATTTCAGTGTGCCAAATTTGAGAATATTTTAGGGTTTTCATAGGTTTACCAACAGCCCCATCGATAGTTTCAGATGACAAGGAAAAGTGGTGTTTCTCTCTTTCTCAGGCGCTGCCCTTTTATCAACCGCAGGTCTGAAATGCCACGTTGATACACTCTCAAGACTATAATCACACAAATCAGGAATGTAATAGTTTCTTCAACACGTTCATTTGGATATTTTTTGTTAATTATGGGAAAAGTACAGTATAAGGTAATTATTACAAATAAATGCCTCTCTCGATGATATCAGTGTCATAACAATGGACACACAGGACAAGATACTGGTTAGATTTAGCAACTTTAACAGACTTCTTCTTTAAAGGTCTAATTGGTGCACTCTGATCTTTACAAACGGTTTGTAAGAGATACTTAAAGCTGCACTAGCAAATTCTCCCTTTATCAGCCTCAAGTGGCAGCGGGAGTTACAGTCAGACCTCATTGCCCAAAAATCATGTATTGTAATGAGTGTTCTTTTCACATATTGATCTAGTGCAACTTTAAAACAGTGTATAGTGCGTATCCACCAACAGTGTCGCCAAATGGCTGTTCCATTTATTGTTTACATGAGCCATTTCTACTACCTCTTGTGGACTTTTTAAAAAGACGTTATTAGACCAGTGCTTTTGGAAATATAACAACAATTCCTTCATAGAAACTACAGAGACAAGTGCAAGTGCGTTTTAAGTAAGACATTTGCACCTTTTTGTACTCATTGCAATGTCCAAGAGTAGTTTTTATTCCATCTTTTTATATGTGGTCAATAATGAATTTTTCTCTGTTAAACAAACTCCAGAACTTGCCTTTCATAAGAAATAGTTGATTAGCAAATGGCGAATGTATTTCTCGTGCAATTTTTATTGATGTATCATTACAGGGTGATTGGTGCCAAATGCAAAAGATGAATTTGTAATGATTCTCAGGACCAAACACGACCAAAATATGTTAAATAACTGTCCTATGGCTTAAATTAGGTGTCGTACTTGTGACACAAGATGTGGATTTATAGTTTTATTAGTTTTTTTTTTTTTTTTTTTTTAATTTTAGCATTTTTTATTTTGTACTGTAGGTCCAATGAAACTTGCATAACAGGTGTGACCACTTTTCTCTGTTTCCCACCATCTCAAAAACTCACCACTTGCAAAGTTATAAGCAAAAATATCAGAAAACCAATTACCGTCGCTGGCTATGGAGGCTCAAAGTGGTCAAAATTGAATAACTAAATAAGACATTATGAAATAATCATATGAATTAATACAGACAATACATGTAATAAAACAAGGAATGTGAAATAATTGTGAAATAATCTAATTGAAAATAAACTCGTATCAGAAATATGAAATGTTATTTATCCTGCTTCTTTTCACAATAACATTTCATGTCATTTTTATTTCATTCCAGCAGTTTTTATTTCAAAAAGTAGCTTTTTGTAAAGTCCATTTTTATTTCAAACCATTTTTCTGAGTGACCATTTAATTTCATTAATTTCATAATGCCACTTTTCATTTAGTACAGTATTTGCCTGGCACTCATGACAAAATGGACAAAAAAAAAATTGCCTTCATAGTTGTAAAAATGTTTTGGATTCTTTCACAATGGTTATATTTCATATTTTATCTGTTTACTCCTGCAATTTATTTAGCAATATCATATGCATTTATTTAATTATGACCATTTGAGTTTCCATAACTTTGGTAACTAACATACACAGGAAGGAGCAACAATCAAATGGGCTTGAACACAACATGTACTCTGCAGCTGTTGTTCTCAGCTGCATAATATCAAACTTTTAGTTCTGTTCCTCATTACATATTGGGTCTTGTTCTTGTTCCCACCCGTACACCAGACAGTTATTTGCTTCTCACAGTGACAAAATATATAATATCAACCTTGTGAAGCGACACCTGGTCTGCAAGTCTTATATGGCCCATGTCACATTCACTGCTGTTGTGTCAACCTATAGCTAAATCTTTTAGGTTCAGGTGTTGGTTGTTTGATGAAGTTTGACTTGATATTTTTTGTCTAAACAGTATAAGAGACCATTCACTCGATTGTTCTTTTGATAGTGTTTGTTGCATAGAAGGACCAAAAATCAAGAGGATGAGCTTCATCATATTCTAATTATGAACGAAACTGAAATGTAGCCTGGAAAAGAAAAGATCAATCACGTGAAATATAATCATCATGAGTAAACTAATGGGCTAAGTAGAAGTCAGTAAAAGTTGTAGAAATAATGGAGAAAAGTAAGAGAGAGGAAGAAACATGCTGCTTGCATCACGATCATTGTGGATTTTAAGGTCATCCTGCTTTTGTTGCGCTCACTGTGTCTCCCTGGTGTGAGTTTCAGATGGCTTTTGAAAAAGTGCCAATCACAAATCAGCATTTAGCAAGAGGAGAAAGTTATGATCAGATCAGTGCCAATACCTCGAGCCATTTCTGTGAACTAACGGGATGCCTGCATGACGTGTTCGAGTGCGTCATCACTGTCTTTGTAGTGGCAATAACACATTCCTGAAAGAACGGAGGTGTCTGTTACTGTGGAATACACTTGGAAGAATAAAATCTTTACACTTCAAGCGTTTGGCTCTGATGTGTGATTTTTCAAATATAACCTGATCTCAAAACAGGCTTGGACTCACATTTACACATTTACTCACATTATTATCAGGCTTACTGTACTCATAAAACCAAATGTGTGATACTGAGACGAGACATGCAAAATTATTGCTTGACTGGGTTGTTTTGATTTGTAGTGGACATCGAAAAGTGACAATCTTGGGAAATGCAAGAAGCTTATATTACCCTAATTTTATCAAAATAACTAGTACTGAACAGCACTGGAATCGAAGTTTGTGTAATTGGTTTACACTGATTTTTAGGCACCACTATGGTGTGTTTTGTTGCAAGAAGTTTGTGGTTAAAGGCGAACAAACTGACGTATGAACACAGGTGTTTCTTGGTGTGTTGGGTGCAAGCAGAATTGGAGAGGAGCAGCTATTGATCCATAAATCGTTTCATGCTTCATCATGTTTTAACGGGTTTCAACAGTAAGTCTTAAATTGTCAGATTTATAAATGGAGTTTGCTGTGTCCATCTCTCCCAAAAAAAGGTTGTTATTTTTGTCTTGTCAAACTTTTGTGTGTAAAATATTTAGTTAAATTTTAATACCATTGATGGTATAGGTATTTTCTGATGCATTTATCACTTGCTCCAGGTAATGCACAGAGATTTGAACTGATTTAAAATATTCTATTTCACTAAATTGCATGTGTAAGCTACAAACAATCCCTAAGTGAAATCTATCAAGTTAAATTTACTGCATGTAGGAGACAGGATGAGACATTCAGCCTTGAAATAGCACCACCTAGGCTGATAAAATATCTGCTGTCATAGAGCTAAATAAGACAGTGATACCTCCCCCACAGGTCTGTGGTGCTGAGCACTTCTTCTCATCAACTTTATAGTCTCCAGTCTCTTAGCTGAGTCTGCTGCTGCACTGAGGTACTGTGGGAATATCTGACACAGCAGATTTCAGTAACCTGAAATTGTGTAACACTGCCCAGATGCTGCGACTGCACTTTGGTGTCACCATGGTTATCTTCTGTTCTGTTTTTAGCAGGTGTAGCCCGTTGCTGTTTCTTCCTAGGAGAGTTTAAAAGTTGTGGTGAAAAAGAGGATTTTTTTTATTTTTATTTTGTTTTTCTTTATTTTGGTGAGAATAATTAATTCCCTACATTTATCTATGACAACATTGTATTCACTGTGATTACTTGCTGATGACAACCACCAAGTCAGAGCCTGGAGAAATGGGACTTAATCACAACAAATGTTGTTGTTTTTACTCTGACTTTCAAACTTGCTATTTGATTTTTGATGACACCACCACCTTTTTGATAAAGCATAGGAGGATGAGTAATGAAGAAGTCTCATGGAGTAAAAAATAATAGTACTAGAATAACTGGTAATAAGTAAAGTTGTTTTTCACAACTTTACATACATTTATTTGCATTTTTTCTTGTGTAGAAAAAAGTAGCTTTTTCCAGAGCTTTCAACTGCAGTTGCCACAGAGTTACTTAGATCACTGAGCTAAAAAAAACACTTGTGGTGCATATGGCAAGAGTTAAAGTCAAAAGCACAAAAAGGTTTTATTTAGTTGGAATTAATGGCAGTCAAAGACAATGAGTGTCAGCCAACTTATTACCAATGTCTGACACTCATTGTTGAAAGTTGAAAGGATCCAACCATGAAGGATTGTTTCAAACTGAAGGAGGCATAGTTGAAATATCTGTGCATCTCCTCCTGTGCTCATATTTGATCATTTAAATAAGAGGAAATATCTCATTGGTTTCGGTGTGCAAACCCTTTTGGTGATTTGGACATTATCATGTGATACGCAGACAAAATCTTGCTTCAACTAACTATTGTTATTATTTATATATTTTTTTTTTATTCATTGATTGAAGAGAACAAGGTGATATATCACCAACAGCCCAAAACCAAACGATATTTAGCTTATAACCATATTAATTTAACTATTATTTTTCTATTAACAAATCCTGACGTTTAAGAATCTAGCCCTAGCTTGAAAAAAAAATGGAATAGATGAATCGATTATCAAAGTAGCTACTTATTAATTTTCTTTCGGTCAACTAACAAAAGCATTTGAAGTTGTAAAATCCGGACTTTCCCACAGCTCTTAAACGCAGCCTTAAGTCTTTGACAGCCAATGGCAGGGGGCGGGTCCTGTGACGTCAGAGGGTGGAAGAAAACAGCAGAGCAGGAATCAAAACAAGAGACGGACACGCCTTCGCTCTTAAAGGTTATAGCAGCTAATTCGTTAAAACTGCTGCTGTCAGAGCTGCACAAAAACCTCCCGGTCGTCCACGAGGAGACTTACAACAACACAAAGAGAAAAACACTGCAGAAACACCAGAGCCCACTGCAGAAATGGAGTCCACAGAAATGTCAGACAGCGTTGACAGCAGCCGCTGATAGAGGTCGAAAATAACCCTGACATCCGAATCCTGTAAAATGCCCAACCAGAAGAACAACAAGGGAAAGAAAAGCAAACGCACTAACAGTAGCGGAGATGAGCAGGAAAATGGAGCCTGTGCGGCCGCAACAGGAGGCGCGGCCGCGGCGGCTGCACCCAGAAACGAGCGCTCAAGTGGTAAGAGAGGAAACGGACAAAGATGTAGTGAAGTTTGGTGATGCTGCCTTCCTGCCAGGGGAAGCTCTGTCTTGTCTGTGCGACTGTGACATACATGCACTGCGACGTTGCTAATGTCTCTACCTCCCACTACACTTATTTCCCACCTGGAGAGAACGGCGTACCAAACTTCGATCGAAAACCTTGACATTTTAATTGTTCCTCGATTATCGGCAAATACAGCTTACACTGGTCGATCACGACTTACGGCCTTGTATGAATGAGAGGTTTTGTTTTTGGTTTTCGGTGTATTGTGAACCAGTAACTAGCTAGTGCATCTCAGCTGCATTGAAATCTCGTTTTGTGTAATTGCTTCACACGGATTTTTTAGACAGGCACCGTGGTTTGTTTTGGTACAAGACGATTGTGGGAACAGCAGGCAAACAAGTTTAAATATTATAAAAGCAGGCGTTGCTTGTCGTGTCTATGAGCCGAATTGTACAGCAACTGATGTTTGCTTCGTAAATCGTCTTGACTCATGTTTTTAAAGGTTTCAAGAGTTCCTGAAAGCAGATAACCCTAAAATTGTAAAATCTATTAATGGAGTTTGGCGCGTCGAGCTCCTCCTGGGGAAAGAAAAGGATGATCACCTATAAAAAAAAAATAATAATAACATTCCTTGTTGTCTAATGTGGCATCGGGGAGTCTGAATGACTCAATGCAGCACTTCTTTCTCATTAAATGATCGATGGCTGTTACGTGTAGTGTGCAGGCCTCTGCTGTCTTTTCCTGAAGCGCACCTTGTCCACACAGTTTTTGGTTGTGGCCTTCCTCCTCCTCCTCAAGGGGTAATACTGATACCTCGCCGCTTGTCTGCGCACTCAAGTTCAACTTCATCCCACACAGACTTACAGTTGCAGCCCTGCTTGCCTTCTTGCCCTCTTACTAATATGATAAATGTGGCTCAAAACAGACTTTGAGTTTGAAAAATCATCATCACCATCACCATCTTTAGGTAGTGTGCTATATTACAGTCTTAGTCTATTTATTACATTGTAATAAGACTTATAAATGTAATGTGCTGTAACAAGGCCTAGGTTTAAAAAAAGCACTAATCTCACTTTACTGTTGAATTCAATACAGAAAATGAACAGAGGCTACTGTAAGTTAGGTATTTCCCACTTAAATAAGTTAATTAATTGGTTACATGATTAAGAGTAAACTAATAGGCAACTAATCGATTAATTGTTTGTCATTTATCAAGTAAAAAATGCCAAACTCTTGATGGTTGCAGCTTTTCTTGTCTTGAAATTATAGTGAAGTTGTTTATTGTTGTTTATACAAAACAAGTGATGTGAATATAATAATGACTCCTTGGGCTCTGGGAAATTGTAATTGGCATTGTTCACAATTTTCTAATGTTGTACTGACCAACAATGAATCAGTTCATCAAGACAATACTGAGCCGATGATACAAGTCCACTGTTAAATCAGCTGTTAGGAAATATCTGCATGAAGTGATTTTATTTTATTCCTGGGTTTCTGTGTCTAAACAAGATTTATTTAAAGATTTGTTCATGGCCAAGTCTGAACCCGGTGTAGCACTTTATCAGTTTTATCCAGCAAAGTGATGCACGGAGTGATTCTCCATTGTATGATGACTTAGAAAGATATTTAAAAAAAAAAAGCATTGACAGTGTACCGGAAAAGGAAGGAGGAAACTATCCTCCCCACACACGCCCACAGTGTATTATCATGAGCTGCTCCTCGTGTAGACTGTGTGCCCACATTTACTTGATACACATCCAGACTTGACAATTGGCAGGGCTTGAATAGAGCTGCTCACAGGCTTGAATGGCCTAGTTGAATTTTATAAAATTGATGCCAATGAGGCAGAAAGGACACTGGAATCAGTCTTTTAACATTTGCATCTCGTGTTGTGCTGTTGGTGTGTGATGAGGATGACCTTGCTAATGTAACTTATGATGGACACACACTGCTTTAATGGTGCTGTTGTCCATTTAAATCAGTGCTGTTGTTTCCACGAAGTGTCTGTGACTTTGTTTGTGTTGAAGATATTAATCCATTATTCAATTAATCAGTCTAATTACAG
>NW_019525097.1:2785421-2855011 GCF_002814215.2 Seriola lalandi dorsalis | reverse complement strand
AAAAAAAAAAAGCATTGACAGTGTACCGGAAAAGGAAGGAGGAAACTATCCTCCCCACACACGCCCACAGTGTATTATCATGAGCTGCTCCTCGTGTAGACTGTGTGCCCACATTTACTTGATACACATCCAGACTTGACAATTGGCAGGGCTTGAATAGAGCTGCTCACAGGCTTGAATGGCCTAGTTGAATTTTATAAAATTGATGCCAATGAGGCAGAAAGGACACTGGAATCAGTCTTTTAACATTTGCATCTCGTGTTGTGCTGTTGGTGTGTGATGAGGATGACCTTGCTAATGTAACTTATGATGGACACACACTGCTTTAATGGTGCTGTTGTCCATTTAAATCAGTGCTGTTGTTTCCACGAAGTGTCTGTGACTTTGTTTGTGTTGAAGATATTAATCCATTATTCAATTAATCAGTCTAATTACAGTCGCTTATCAGGCAAAAATGATCAACGTTTGCTGGAACATATGAGGATATTTAACTTTTCGCCATTTTAAAGCAGAGTAAATTGTTTATCTCGGGTTTTTGGATGTTTCTCAGACAAAACAAGTATTTTGAAGCAATAATCAGTCTAAACAATTTATTAATTGATCATTTGCAGTATTAAAATGTATATATGGGAAGGGAATAAACAGAAGAAAATCATCCTCTCTGATTGGCTCAGTCACCTTTGACCTTGTAACATTTGACATGAAAACAGTTATCTTTGACTCGAGGAAATTATGAGAGACATTTTAACAATTTTCTGATGTTTTAGACCAAACAGTTAATTGATTAAATGAGAAAATAATAGGCAGATTAATCAATAATGAAAATAATTATTTTTGACTCGAGGAAATTATGAGAGACATTTTAACAATTTTCTGATGTTTTAGACCAAACAGTTAATTGATTAAATGAGAAAATAATAGGCAGATTAATCAATAATGAAAATAATTATTAGCTGCAGCTATTAGTTGTCTGTTGCTCTGAGAAAACAAGCAAACTGAAGGTGCCACTTGGGTTTTTTCACTGTTCTCTGTCCTATTGTAGCACAGATTATTGATTGATTAATCCCCACCCCCTTCCTGTCTTTATTCATCAGAGGTCCAGTGCGCAACCCCTCTCGGCTGCAGCCTCGGCCGGGCCATCGACCTGGAGAAGGACGACTACCAGCGGGTGCTCTGCAACAACGAGCTCTGCCCTTACGGCAACTGGATGCATCTGCAGTGTTTCTACGAGTGGGAGAGCTCCATCCTCGTCCAGTTCAACTGCATCGGCCGTGCGCGGTCCTGGAACGAGAAGCAGTGCCGGCAGAACATGTGGACCAAGAAGGGCTACGACCTGGCCTTCAGGTTCTGCTCCTGCCGCTGCGGCCAGGGTCACCTGAAGAAAGACACCGACTGGTATCAGGTGAAACGCATGCAGGATGAGCGCAAGAAGAAGCCGTCGGAGAGGAGTGCGGGCAGGACTGGGGCCAGTGGAGGGGCGGTAGGGTCTGGGGACGGGCCTTTTGAGGAGCCTAAGAAAAGTAAGGTGCCTGCAGGAGCAGGAGGAGGAGCAGGAGCAGGAGCAGGAGGTAAACTGTCCCACAGAGCCTCGAGTCAGGAGTTACCTCGTAGACAATCAGTGGACCGACAGAACTCTACAGAGAGAGGGGCAGCAGCAGCAGGGGGACATGCTGCAGGAGGACCCTTTCCTCTGGGGCCTCCTCTGAAATCTCCCTGCGACTCCCCAGGACAATCTCCTCCTACCGGCTTCTCCTTCTCCCCCACTGCTGCTCTCGGATCAGGAGGCGGAGGAGCAGGTCTGCGGGGTTCCCGTCAGCTGGGAGAGTTCCTCAAATCAGCCGTCCACATGGACCCGCAGAGGAAACACCTTCTGGTCGGGGGAGCCCTCAGCAGGGGCGGGGGCTGCTCGTTGGGAGCCTCCGGCGGCGGAGCCGGCGGTCCTCACCTCGACCCCGGGTCTGTTATCCCCCTGCCTCTGTCCCTCGCCCTTCCGCTCCACCACCGCCTCACTTCCGGCAGTGTGGGTGACGGCACCCACCCTCACCCGGTGCAGTTCCTGAGGAGGCTGGACCTCTCGGAGCTCCTCACCCACATCCCTCGACATAAACTCAACACCTACCACGTCCGTATGGAGGATGATGCCCAGGCAGGCCAGGGGGAGGAGCTACGCAGGTAGATGCTGGGTTAACAGAATAGTTTTCATGTATCTCATAGTTCAAATTATTATAAAAGCAGATTTGTCTGCTTGTCAGCCCTGTCTCATTAATCAAATATCTGATAGAAACATTCCTCTGACCAACTTGAACTTGAATATTATTATATTTGATATATTGACAGATTCCGATTATTGGAAAGAAACCACGAGAAGAAGCTACAGTTACAGCTAGAGTTTATACATTTTACATAAGACATAAACATGCAACAAAAAAAAAAAAGACACATATAGATGAAGTTTTTTTAAGCAAGTAAATATAAAATACACAGTTAAAACAGTTACAGTGCAGTGCAAATTTAATCAAATATAAAGCAGTGGTGCACAGAAAGGTTTTAAGCCTCGACAGCTGGAGCAGATCTGAAATTTCCTGGGAGTTCATTCCAGATATGTGGTGCATAAAAACTGTATCTGGGGTCTCCGGGGACAGTAACTGTATCTGTCCCAGATGATGTGAGAGGTGTGGATAGTTCATAGCAGAGCAGCAGATCAGAAATGTATTTTCTCCCTAAACCACTCAGCACTTAAAAAAAACAACAGCAGCATTTTAAAATCTATTCATTGACACTGACCAGAAGGAATTATCAAAGAAAAACTTTGCTTTATTTAGCACTCTGCTTGACAGAGCTCTGACATTAATGTTGAGCATATTCCTGGTGGTGAATTGCTCATTTTGAGCTGTTTTTCTCCCAATTTGAGGAACCAGATCGAAATGAAAACTTTCAGGATTTCACAACAAACTTCTCCTGCATTTTTTTTTTTTTAGAATAGTTGCCAAAAGATGGCGCAGTTATTTGGGCTGTTTTTCATTTTATTTGCTAGATACTCATCATCAGTACTAGCAACCAAAACATAGTGAAAGCTCATGGTGGTTTTGATGTTGCCAGTCAGTGTATCAGTCACATGAACTGTTTATGCATGATAGTAATTTTCCTTTCTGTTGATGGTTCTGTATAAACAACGTAAAACACAAGAAATATAGCTGTGAAGATTATCAATCAAATCAACACGTATTATAATAAACCTGAATACTCAGTAATGAATAACTTTTAAAGCAGCTGTACTCAATGATTTTGACATGACTGTTTGTATATAAAAGGGCTTTTTAGTGTTTATTAACTCAGCTTTCTGGCTTGTTGTTGGTTTTGGTTCACTCTCACTGTTCTCATAGGATCTAAAAACACACTTTACACTACCTGCTCAGTGACAAAGGGCACACAGAGAAAGTTAACGAATAGCCGGTGAACATAGTGGAGCATTTAGCAGCTAAAAAGCCAGATATTTCCCTCAGGATAGATAGAGACCAAAAACTAAGCTAAAAGAGAGTGAATATTAGACTTTGCACTGAATACTAAATGCTAATTTTGCTCCTTAACTGCTGGATGTGTAAAGAAGCCATTGTTTACACCCCACTTCACCACATTATTACAGCTATAAAAGCCAATAAATCAGCATTAAAACCACAAAATCCTTCATGCCGAAATAATTCAGTGCCACTTTACATAAAATAATAATAATATTCACATAACATGTCGGCTGTAAATCTACATGGAAAACAAGGAGACTTAACGATGGTGTTATCATGATTTCGTCTGTTCATGTTGTCCTGCAGGTTTATCCTGTCAGCCCTCAGTGCAAGCCAGAGAAACGTGGTCAACTGCGCGCTGTGCCACCGGGCGCTGCCTGTGTTTGAACAGTTTCCTTTGGTGGACGGGACTCTGTTTCTCAGCCCCTCGCGCCACGACGAGATTGAGTACGACGTCCCCTGTCACCTTCAAGGTCAGACCTGCTTTCAAGATCATGGCATGAGGACCTGAGATTATGTTACACAAAATATGAAGAAAAAAAGCCAAATTCAATATTTAAGTCACATATAATTGAAACTATTTTATTATACAATTCAAAACATGCATACAAAGAACCAATAAATACATTCACATTCAAATACTTATATTGCACATATTACACTTTTTCTTTTTTGAACTGGCTCTGGCCCACAGATTGGGAACTAATGCACTATGATGCAGTCTAATAATCATAATCGCAATCATAATAATGATTTTAATGATAATAATAAACTGCATTTATATATCACTTTTCAAAACAAAGCACCCTGCGTCACGTAGCTGAACCAGGGTTAAAACATTTAAAATGGCATTGAGGTGGATAAAATCAAAAATCATTCAATTAAAAATAATATAAAATTCCAATGGAATAAAATATCCAACAATAATATAAGATGAAACAATAAAAACAACATTAATAAAGGGGTTATAGAGTGGCCCTGAGACGTATGCAGAAACATCAACTTGCAGCAACTCATTGCACTGAAGCAGCTGAAGTCGCCTGGCAGCATCTCTGTGTGCGGTGGTTGTGTTTTCTCACTTTGCAGCTTTTTTTTTCTTTCTCTAAATGCCGCACCTGTGCTGTCAAATAGGTGAAAACGTTTTCTACATTTGCTTTTGTTTCGTCTTAGACGTGTGTTTTGCACTGCAAAGTTGCAGATCGTAGGACAATCCGCTGCACGGACCAACAAAAACACCATGAAGCAAATACTGTTGTCAAGCTGCCCATGTCCAGCACACCAGCAGTTCATTGGGAGAAAACAGATAAACCATTAGCATACTATCTTTGCTCAGTCAAATATTCACTTTCATGAGGCTTCTTTGATGTGCTGGCCCACGAGCTTTGATATGTACGCGCCTCGATATGCACCAGTGTGAAAGGTTGATTTATTTAGTTTTTCACGCTTTTGAGTCAGACCGAATATAAATGTTGGCCAAGGAAAAGTGGTTGAATTGTGCCATAGAGTTAAAAAGTGAGGCTTGATGTTGCAGCTGAAACAAAATGAAAATGGAAATGCATTTGCAGTTTTATTTAGTAAGTTTTCAGGGAATTGAAAACACATCAGAACACAATAATCATGACTCTGTTAGGACCAGTTTTATTTGGAAGCATTCAAGTTTACAGCTGGGCGGTATAGAAATATAAAATGACTTGCAACCGTTTTACATATGTGGCATTTTTTGTCATGCTGAGAGTCATTCACAGAAGTTGTACAGAGCTGAGAAAGTTTCATTTTGCTATTTTCTAGACTGATATTTAGGAACTGAAATCACATCAGCAGTTGCAGTTTAGTTTCCTTTAGAAACTTGTTTTATTTTGATAATGTAATGTGATTTTTATTTATTTTCCTGGCTGATAAACAGACTGTTCTGACTCGTGAGTTGTTATTTAGTAAATGTAATGACTGATTTCGTTTGTTCATTTCTCACAGGCAGGTTAATGCACCTGTACGCCATCTGTGTGGACTGTCTAGAAGGCGTCCACAAGATCGTCTGCATCAAGTGCAAGTCACGCTGGGACGGGAGCTGGCATCAACTGGGCACCATGTACACCTACGACATACTGGCTGCTTCACCGTGTTGCCAGGTAGAAACACTGATCAGAAGATGATATTTATTTTGTGTCACACAGGAGAGCAGTAAAGCTGTCAGATGTCAGTGAAAGTTGCTCTGTGTGCTCTGCAGAATGTGTGAATACGCAACTGTTAGTTAACACGATCACAATATCAGCTTTATAAGGTGATGGCACATCAGTGTTGTTCTGCTGCCAGACTCAGACAGCTCTAAAGCAAGAGGAGAGCTGCAGGTCCCACACAGCTTTGACAATAAGCCAGTAGCTGCCAGCACTGTTGTTCTTGAAGGTTAAATGAGTTGTTAGGGTGCTCAGATTTTACCGTCTGCTGCAGCAGATGCCAACTTAACTTTTCACAAAAGAGTGACGCAAGAGACCAACTGTGAGAAAATGCAGAAAAAACTTGCTGCTAAAACAAAAGACTGCTCGTTTTGATTTCCTAGGTCCAGAGGTGATGTTTCCAAATAGCTTGTTTCATCTGATCCTCAGTTCAGAACCCAAAGATATTTGGTAAATGACAACAAAAACAGTAGATCCTTACGATAAAAACAGTTGCACATTACATCCTCAAGTTTTCCTTAAAATGTTCACTTTAAGTGTTTAAGGTTTTCTCTTCATCTTTGTCTGTTACTTAAGGAATCACTTAAAGTCAGTTAAAGGGCTGCACAAAAGATCTTAGTGACCGAAGTAAGTTCAGAAGCTAAAGGTACGTCTGACGTCTTAACTGCATCATGGCCGACTTTATGGGGATGAATGAAGAAAATGAAGAGTGTTCCACACCCTTAAATCTCTTTTAACTTTTTTCCTACACTAAGGAAACCTTTTAAGAGATTCTGTGCAACACCCTTAAGTTACTCCCTCAGCTAAGGAGAAATTAAATCTTAAGTGCTTAAGTAGAAAATCAAGTGTTTTGTGCAACCAGCCCCTGATCTTCTACTTGAGTAAAAGAACCAACACTACAGTGAAGAAACAGTTTCAACAGAAAGACATGCATTCCAAATTTTACAAGTTTATAAAGTTTTAGCATCAAAAGTTCTCATGCAAAATATATAATATGTGTAATGTATTTTATATTATAGGACTAGATCACTTGATGCATTCATGTGTCACTTAAATGTTGCAGCTGGTGAAGGCGGGGGTTATTTTTATACTACATTCTTATATTATTCATATCTTAACCTGTAATAACAGTAATCTGAATCTGCAAAGTGACGTCAAACTAAAGTTATCAGCTAAATGTAGTGGAATAAAACGTATATTTGCCTTTGAATTGTGATGGAGTAGACGTATAAAGGAGCAGAAAGTACAAGTACCTCAAGATTATACTGAAGCACAGATATGCTTAGATACTTTCTACCTCTGCAAACAGCTGATGTGCATTCAGTCCCTTGTCCAGGGTCACTGTCGGTTGTTGTGTGTAACTTCCCAAGGTCAGGAATGAACTTCCACGCTCACATTCAAGTCAACATCCTGTTAACCGACCTGTGTCCCCCCCCCAGGCTCGTCTCAACTGTAAGCACTGCGGGAAGCCGGTGGTGGACGTCCGAGTCGGGATGCAGTATTTCTCCGAGTACAGCAACGTCCAGCAGTGCCCTCACTGCGGCAACCTGGACTATCACTTTGTTAAACCCTTCTCTTCCTACAAAGTACTCGAGGCTTATTGACAAATGTTGTTCATGCATGCTAGTGAAGCTGCTTCTGTTGTCATTGTTTTTTTCTAACACAATCTAGGAGAGATTTTATTTTTTTGGGCCTTAAGGTGGTTTTATGTTTTTAAGTTCTCTCTTTTCCTTGATTTCTTTTTTATGTATAGGAAAAGTATGATTCTAGTTTTAAAGAATAAATGAATAAAAAGTTTCCAGACAGTATCTCTGCTGTTTGAGAGAAAAGGTGTTGACAAAGTGTGGAGCTGACACTTGAGTCGATCTATCTGTGACAAGTGAATGTATCTGTACGCCAAATTTGCTTTTATTTTTTATTTTTTACCAAAAACATAAATACGAATCTTGAATAAAGCAGAGAATGGTGCGCACTGTGTGTTTCTCACACCTGCAACACTGTGAACACAACGAAACGGGGCACTGTTGACAAGAATCACTGCTTCTTTCACAGTGTTTGACATTATTATAATTATGAAACGCATCATCAAACTATTTAGTCTCTTCACTTGCTTCACACAGAGCGGCAACCAAATCCACACACAGTCAACCTGCTCATCAGTGTATGTGAGTCTCAGCCGTGTAGTCATCAGGTACAAAATGGCTGTTTACATGTGCGGATTGAGCCACAAACATCTGGTTACATTTAGAGACGGGCGACAAACTATATATAAGCAGTTAACATCTGATTGTACTGTGTGACATGTAAAAAATGCTGATAAGACACAGATGATCTGTGAGTGTGATATGACATTTATATCCTGGTGGGAGAAGTCTCTTCCTGGATGAAGATGTCTCTGGGTGAGTTCATGGCTTACTAAGTATGTAAATGATGCGAAGCATACGAGACGTTACGGCCAGAGCTCTCCAGCGCCACCATCAAAACACCAAACGAGGGAATATCTTCTGGAAGAGACTAGGAGACGACACTGAGCGCTGAAGCTGTTCTGGAGGTTGGTGATGGCCCAGCGCCTCTTGTGTCTTTATCACAAACAGTGGAGAGATGACAGGTGTCTCGACCCCCCCCCCCCAGTTTTTATTTAATTAAGTTAATGAAACTTGTGATTCAAAGTCTATGGTAACCAGCTCACTAGTTATTTAGGTGATGATTGGCTGTAATGGATGTATTAGAACTGAATGCAGCGTTCAAACATCAGGCCCCATTCATTCATTCATTCCTTAAAGAAAAAACAAAACAAACAAACAAACAAAGGTCATCATTCGGTATATATGCCATGATTAGCTGGATGCATCATTATTACTCAATGAGCTTTGTTAAATACCTTCACAACACACCAGGGGTAGAATCTGATCAAGGGATTTACACCAAACTTTGACAGTGAAGAACAGAGTTTTTAATCTTTTTAATTTCCATCAGATCGCTGCTGTTTAGACCCTTCTGCCGTGTCCGTGGTGCCAACAGGCGGCGTGCTGCTCCCAGCACTCTTCGAACGGGAAGCGGCGGGCCGCGTGGCCGCTGTGTTTTTTTTTCCTTTTTGTGAGATTTCCTTTGCTGAAGGCTGACGGACGATGCACATGGCTGATCGACCGTCGCGTATGACTTTTGGCGGGGAAACAAATCCCACCATTACCTCCATTTGTTGCACCATCTGCTCCAAAGTTGTGTCCTGCAGAAGGAAGACTTTCCATGTGAGATATTGATAGGTGAAAGTAACACACTCAAAAAAGTCAATGACATATCTGCTGTTATTTGCTTTGAAAGTATTTTTTGATAATGATCCTTTAAATCTTTTTTGTGAGTGTTGGGACGACTTGTTGGCCTTGAGGTAAGAGCGCCGACTATGAACAGCAACGTCCTGGTTTGTGTCGGGTTGGGAACTTTTAGCTACATGTCATTCCCATCTTTCTCTCCCCTTATTTCCTGTTACATTCCTTGTCTCCCATAAATCATAAAAAACAAAAACAGTGTGTTCTTCCTCACCAGGTTGACTGCGGGGTCGTTGCGTCCCGATCGCAGAGTAATCCTGACATGGTGCTTCTTCTCCAGCCAGCTCTCCACTTGTTTCAGCTTGGTGGTGAGGTCATGTGGTGAGATGCCAGGTGAAAAGGTGAGTTCTTTCACCTGCACAGTAGCTGTGGAGAAAATACAGGACTGGTTAAACTGTGTTTCACAGACTATGTGTACAACGTTTAAGAAACCTCTTCACTAGACCAGATTCGACTCAAGGATACATTAGTTAATAGCTCTAACAGCTTTGGGGCAGGAAATCGCTTGTCAATAATCAATGGATATTCCCTGGAACTAACTTTGGTTCAAGCAGCTCCCAAGCTGTTTATTTACAGCTGGAAAGATTAAAGGGCCAGTCCAGCAATTTACTATTGCACTGTCTTAAAGTTGTGGGACTTGTGAGTAGAGCTGACAGAATTAGTCCAATCAAAATGAATCTGCAACTATTTCAGACATTTGAAAAGCAAAAATTGAAAATACTTTCTGTTTGCAGCAACTGATGTGAGGTTTTGCCTTATATTACTTCTTTGGGCTTTCTCTGTTACAAACAAGAAAAAAAACACACAATCATTTGAAGATGTGAACTTGGGCTGTTGGGAGAAAATTTTCCAAACTGATAGAATCAAATAGTTCGATAAAATAATCAGCAGATTCATTTTTACTGAAAACAATTTGGTTGAAAAAAAAAAAAAAAAGAACATTAAATATCTGTTTTTACATCTTTTTGCTTTACTACTCACACCTTGTAAGGTTCTATATAAATAAACTATTCTATAGTGTCTTTCATTAGATGCCTGCATCTTTTGAACTCCACACCCAAAATTTCTGTTATAAATCTAGCGTCTTAAATTTGATGACAGGTGACAGGTTATTTTTCAGACTTCACAAAGCTGCATCATACAACCGTCTTCAACCACGGAGTAGTATTAGGTTGTGTTGTACATGTATTAAACTGACATTTAATCCGGGTCCTTGCCACGACACCGCGTACCTGGTTTTGCCTTCTGTTTCTCCCGCAGTTTCAGTTGCTCTTGGTAGATCTGTTTGCCAGTCATCAGCTGGTAGACAGGAGGGTCTTTGTGTGCGTTCAGCAGCACCAGTTTCAGACCCTGCTCATCCATCATTCTGATCACACGTACTCGGTGGATGGTGCCTAGCTCCTCGCCCGTCTCACTTATCAACTGTATGTGTTGGTGCGGGATCGAGTGGCCCACGTTGCTGATTGTGGCATCAGCTCTGGAGTCCTGCTTTCTTTTCTTTGGTGCAGGCGTCCGCTCTGTGTCCTCTTCTGCTGTGGAGAATGGAGACCGGCTCCAGGAGGCAGCAATGATACTTGATCTTTCACTGCAGTTGAGAAACCTTGATGCTGGGATCCTGTAGCCCAGACTGACTCCACACACAGCTCTCACCGCATGGTTTAGCACCCACCTCATACAACCTGCAGACATATCTTAAATAAAAAGAGTGGGAACAGTTGAGGTGCCAGATGGGATTATATGAAGCAGAACACTTAAAGGGAAGGCCAAGATTTAACATTTAGTTTCTATGTGACTTTAGCTGTAGGTTAGTTAAACCGGATATTACAAAAAAAAATGGATGTAAACTCAATCTATACGTCATTAGTAAACTAAAAAAAACATAACCACAATAAATCAACAGACAGTTTTAGTTTTGGCTTTCCTTAGAAACGCGGCCTCACCGGCCTCAATTAAAAAACTGTCCAATTAAAGATAAAATAACCTGTCAATGCCACTTTTAAAGACATTTCTCAAATGGTCAGGGTCAACTCTTTAATCCGGGATGCATCACATTTACTTCATTACTTACTCTAGGAAGTTTTACACTGATTTGGATTTCAACAGAGGGTTGAGACACACGGTGTTCAGGCGACAGTAACCACTGCATGTTGAGTGTAAATGAGTACCTTTAAGTTAAGGTTCAACAGTAACCTTAATGCCGAACTGATAAGAAATCGGTTGAATTAATTGACCCTCGGTGTGACTGTCACTTTGCTCCAGATGATCTAGACCAGTCCTAGACGCTCTCCATTTACACACAAACTGAGATCTCGCGATACAAACATCGGTGCAGACACAGACTTTCAAGTTACAGGTAAACGCTAATCACGCCAGCAAGTAAATCCCTCAGCTTAGTCTTCAATAGTTGTGTTTTCTTTTTTACTCACTGTAGGTCAACGTCGTTTACTCATTCTCTCAGCTGCAGGGTGACTGTCGTCCACTTCCGCCATGTACTTCTTCACTTATTTTGAGTCTGAACAGACGCGACCAAAGCGCTGTGCTGCCCTCTTGCGGACAAAGCTGGATATATTCACCCATTAAAGAGGGCGTATTTGGCGTTGGGGTGTATGAGGTAGTCATGTATAGTCGGTGTATTACCTGCACTGGGTTCAGATCAGCGCGCTCAAAGTTGGTGTGCTTGGGCGTAGGAATACAGTAGTTAAGCGGTTGAAAAAATATAGTGTCGAAGGAAAGTGCCATTTTCACAGGAAGATGAAACTGCTGAAAATATTCTACGTTTCCTAACTGGGAGCATGCTGATCAGAATCTACTGCAGGCAATACAATACAGGACGATGCATGACAAGGCCAACCTCACACAACCCAATGTCAAATAACCTGAACTATCCCTTTAAAGGGTCAGTTCCCCTGAAATGACAAAAAAAAAATCATGTTCTCATTTGCCACCCGGATAGATCTAATTTTACCTTTTAGATGTCTGTCTATGACATTTCTGTCTCCATCTTTAGGCAACAGACAAGATTAATTAGTTGCTTATTCAATCACAAAGAAATAATATCTTGTTTTGCTTGAAGTAGTTGATTCTTCTAGAAAATGAAATGTCTGAGCAGACTGTGTAGTCTACGAAACAAATACAGAGTGAGCCATGCACAAAGCCACTCTTGCAGTAAATGGAAATTACTCGTTGGAAAATACACACTAGTGCTATAAATACAGCTAGATCTTATCAGCTGACAGTAACACATGCTTTCTGTTAAGTAGTAAAGAGAAGAAGTGCAAATCAGCTCTGCAAACACTATATAACACGAAGTGAATCAAAATGTTCATTACAAACATTTGACTGAAGCTGCAGTTGGAAAAAGATATTACATTTTTTTTCAGCCAGACTTTGCAAACTAACAGATGGTTGTGAAGAATGTGATGGAAAACACCTATCAACAAAAACATCCCTCCACCATTATTTTATAACTATCTTGGAATAATTATAATTGATTATTTTTCACTTACACTGACATTTAGATAAGGGATTTTAAAAATACCTCGACCATTTCAAACTTTGAACGCCACTGGAGTCAAAAGCTGAGATGCTGTACTGCTACTGCTACGCTAAGCTAGGCTAATGAACTAGTTCAGCTGTTTTTATTCTCCATGACTGGATTTAGCTGCTGCTTTGTTTATGTTGGATAACAAACCAAGTTACCAGGATGGCAGGTCACCAAAATTGATTTTTATAGGGTATTTAAATTCAGTGAATATAGCTTTAGTCAAGGCTGCCTGTGGCTATTTCTAGCTGGCTTTTATTGGATCTGTTGCTAGCTGTGTAGCTGACTGCTTATTTTATTTTTGTATGTTTGTTTGCTTTATTTTGTTTTTTTAGTAGCTGTATTTTGTTTTGCACATCTAACATACAGCTTTCTTTGAAGTTATACTTTTCCAATGTTAGAAAGAAGAAAAAAAGGCTTATATGGCAAAATAAATGTCAAAAAGTCAGAATGTGGTGTGGCTAAATTTAGACTACAATGCAGATGGTATTTTGGCTTTGTAGGGCTGAGGAGCCCTGGTGATTCACACATACAAATAGGTGAAATCTTTAATTTTGTTGTTGGTTAAATAAACTCTACATGTGGCTGATTTCAGTATCACAGGACGTGGTATCGACACATCTCCAAAAATGGGATAATAATCAATGTGATAATAAACAGATGCTAATAATCTTTGTTACTTATTGTATACAGGCCCAGTCTTGACTCCAAATCGTGATTTCTTTCATTCCTATTTGATTTTAGAATCATTTGGCAGATTCAATTCTATGCATTGTTTGTAATATGATTGCAAGTGTAAATATGTTGATAGTTTCTGTGGCCCTATCAGTGTTTTAACATGTGTTCAGTGTTTAATTCGTTTGTTTGATGTAATAAGAACAGTCAACAAAGTGTTTGTGGGATGAAGCTTATTGAAATTCTAAATGTTCTTCATTGTCTATACTTTGCTCTTTATTATTAACCATCTACTTTACGTTAAAAAATATTAAAAATGTAGTATTTAACTGACATGATCCTGAAAAATGGACAGTGCTGTTTATCCATTGTGCTGTACATTACAACCGCGTTCCTTACTGTTAGCTACATCACCCATGCATGTTCATCCAAGGGTAATATTGTTTTTGTTATTTTGCATTAGAGAACAGTGCCCGGATTAACTTCTCATGACTCTTTCAGGAACTGTGAATTTGCAATACAAATTTTTTAGCAGTGGGCAGCTATGCAAAGTCGTTTTGACTACATCGTTATCTGGCTCAGTTGCTCTTATTTAATGCTGCTGTTCAGTGCTTTGACGTTACTTGCACCAGAGAAAGGTAAGAAATACAATACTTGGGTCATTTCTGGCTGATAATACCTCACAGAAAATGTACCTTGACAAAAATATTTGTTATTCATCTACTGAAGCAGTAAATTGGATCACATCTCCTGACCGAGACTTGATGCCATCAAATGGACATGATGCAAAAGAGCTTTGTGACTTGGTTTTTGTTGGCGGGCCTTCTGTGGATTCTCCCTGTGTGTGTGTCTCAGAATAATCCCTGCACAAAACATTGTGGTAGGAACCTCAGTAACTCTGTTCAAATTCAAACAAGTGCATGTGTATCACATTTGTATTATTTCCTTATGGAACTGCATTTTTAACGGTAAAAAATGTAAGTTCTACTATGACTATGATAATCTGTAAAGATATTGTATTGAGAAAATGGTATTTTTCATTGTTATTTGTTATCTGATGTGATTACGGTGTTTTAGGCCCAGAGAGACATAACCTCCTTCCAAAATGTCTGAAATGTTTCTGCAACGACAAGAAAAATTTGGTCGTTGTAGATAACTTCAATGCCTTCATCAACAAACAAAAGCCTTGGAATCAAAGTGAGTCAAAACTATAATAAACATTTTAATTACAGTAGTTTCTGCTTCATCATAAACTATAATGTGTGTATGTTGTGACGTATTATAAAGAAAAAGTGAGCTGTGCAAACTGACCAATCGTAGAACTTGTGGTAACCAGGTGCTATGTCTTTAGCTGACATACTCTGCCACGTTTTTGAAGCGTGGTTGGCTTTTTTAAGGGATTAAGGAATTACAATGGCTCCAACAGTATATTGTAAAAAGATTTTAATCTGGAATACTTATTTTGGGATTTAAAAAAAAAAATGTAAATATACTGTAATTATTTTAGTATAGTTTTTTTTTTATTATTGTTGTTGCTGTGGAACAAAACATGATGCTAAGTCTGGGAGGAAGGGTGAGTCTCCTTGTCATAACCTACCTTTTGTGAAAGTACATAAACATTAATCTAAGTCTTTTACTAAAGAAAAAAACCCTGTTATTGAATAAGTATTTACAGTGTAATTTATTTCTCATTTAGTCAGTATAATCTGAATCCACTGAATAACTGTGAGTGATAAGAATATTCAGATTTTAAGAGTTTAAGAGTAAGACTATAGTGTAATATAGTATAGTCTGATTCTTATAGTATAGTAAGACTATAAAAGACTGTTTTCTTTACCTCTCAGGTGATATTTGCACATTATTTCTGCAGAAAAATGACACTTTTAACCGTGAGTAAAGCATGCTTGTTATAAACACAGATAACTGGATTTTCCCAAAACAAATTAATCAGCATTTCAACAGAATGCAAATTAAACTTTATTTCTGTTTTTAATAAACAGGAGAACTGAATGAAAAATGGCCTCAAATCGTGACAAAGGATGGCTCTTATCTTATGTACATTTCAAGATGGTATATTAGACGGGAGGTCCTCAAGTATGTCCTGCATGGGAAGAAATGCAATGCCACAGATATCAAAGGTGATATTACATTACTGTAATTTACATTTTAATTTTTTGATGTTGTGAATGCTACAATTTAAATTGTATTATACTGTATTTGGGGTCACAGCAGAAAAAATAAGAGCAAAAGGGCTAGAAAGTTAAAAATGGCTTTGTTTGTTTGCTTGTGTGTGTGTGTGTGTGTGTGTGTGTGTGCGCGCGCGCGCGTGCGTGTGCGTGTGCGTGCGTGTGTATGATTTAAACTTGGATTTAGGATTTAGAACAGGAACATTATAAAGTAGTTAAAACAACTGTTCTAAGTTAAAAGTTAAAAGTTAAAGATACAAACATAAAGCTGAATATATATATAGTGAAAATATGATTTTATGAATATGATTTTGAATATGTTTTTTTTTATCATCCAGACTCAACCTATTCCACTGTCAACAGGGGTAAGTTCATATCTTTTACAGTTCATGTAATGTAATGATCAAACAGAGCTAATGTAAACATAACTACTATTGTATCTGAACAATTTTTTTTACTCTATTTTATATTTCTTGTTTATTGTTTCTTGCTGTGGATTGATGCAAAATTCTGACAGTGTTTCCATTAATAGATTCTTGCCAGGTCAGATGTGTGCCTAATATAAAATTTTGTAAAAGGTCTGAATATGACAAAAACCTCTGCAACATTAGTGGTGAGTCCTCTTTGGATAAGCAAACAAGAAAAATATACATATATATGTGTGTGTGTGTGTGTGTGTGTGTGTGTGTGTGTGTGTGTGCGTGCGCGCGCGTTTATGTGTGTATGTATTAATGTGTAAATGTTTCTTCTGTAGCTCTCCATATAGCCATCATTTCTGGCTACTTTGTTGACAGCAATGAGTGAGGAAACTGTTACTGTTACTTCTGACAGATGTCATTTCTGGTGAAGAAAAGTTATATATATATATACTGTCACCCATAAAGTTGGAATAATTTTGTTTTCAGACACAATCCTCTGTTTATTCCTATTTAAATGCATCAGTAATCACTTTTGACCAGGTGCAGTGATTACATTATGTGTCCCAATTACCCAGGTGAAATTAAATAAATCACATTGTCACAATAATTTCATCGAAAGAGGTAAAAAATATTTTATTCCAACTTTATGAGCAACAGTCTATATATATATATATACCAGCCAGGTAAAATAATAACGGAAAATAAATTCAAATGACACATTTGCTTTTTTCAATTTCAACTAAAACAGGTTGCGAAGGCTCTTCAGCAGCAGCACTTGCCATGTTAATTTAGTTTTGTGCTGGCGAGATCAGCTCAGTGTAATGGATGTCAACTAGCGTTCATGTGTTCAGCTGCTAGTTTGGGGAGGGGCTGTGTGCCTGCAGCACTGTTGGTATTGATACAGTTGCAAATGAGTATCTAATCCGATACTAATTTTTAGTATCAATTAGTATCTGAGTATTGATATATTTGACAACCCTAGTATATATATTGAATGAAGTGAAAATTTATACTCGATTAGATATTGACAATTGACAAGAGGCTAGCTGACACTTAACAATGTAACACTAAAACTATACGTCCCTTCCTTTCAGGTCAACTGCTCACGGACAGATACATCATCAACATTACAGCAACAGACAAAAACTGTGTCAACTGTAATAATCCAGTGAAAGCACCTGAGGTGGAAATTGTTCTGAATAAAACAATTCCAATTAAAGATGGAGGACTCGACCCAGTTGAAGCTGTGTAGGAAATGTTTTGTTAATTTATCAAATGAATAGTTATTTAGAAGAATATACCTCTAGAAGCCATAATTATTCTTTAATCTGTCGACAGCAAAGTGATGGATGGAATGGCCAAATTCGCCTCCTCCATCAACGGCTCTACAGCTGCATTGTCTGCGGGAGAAGGAGTCACGGGCATCTTAGTGAAAAATACAGAATCGGAATTAGAAGAAGTCTCCTTTGCTTATAAGTCTGTAAATGACAGTTTACGGGTGGGTGCATTACTCTTATTTGACCTTCATACATGTGCTATGTCAATAAAATAACAGATTAACTGCTAATTAAGTAGCTTAGCATGACGACAGGAGGCATGGGGAAAAACAGCTCCCATGACTCTAGTTTAAAAATAACTCAAAAACTCACAAACTAACTGTGTGTATCACATTAGTTTAATTCATACATAAACAGAAATGTAAAAATGGCATTTTGTGGTTTTAGGCAGGGTTATATGCTAGAACTATTTCTTGGCAAACAACAGCCAGGTGCAGTGACTTTAAGACCAAAACATGTGCTCATCGACCACAAAACTAGTGCTACTGCCAGAGATGCTGCACAGGCGTAACTCCACCTTACACAGCAAAACAGTAGTTCCCAAAATTACATTTACTCTAGTGCAGTACTTTTAGGTATTTTTAAGTATTTACACTTTACCTACTATGTATTTCTATTTTCTGCTACTTTATACTCTGATGGATGCATTTTTATTCCACCACATTTATATGACAAACCACTGAACACTTTAAGGTAGTCATAATTAGCTCCATCTAAACAACTAAAACATAAAAAAGCTGCATCCAAGTGATTGAAACAATATTAAAAATCTAACAGTTCAGTCTGAAAGGGACTGCTTACATAAAGTGTAGTTGTACTTTCAATGTTTAAATATACTTTGCTGATAATATTTCTGTATCAAGCAAAACAATTGAATTGAAGACTTCAGCTCAAAATGGAAGATTTGTAAAGACCTGAATATCTGTGCAAAACCAAAACATATGAAAAATATATGTAAACCCAAAGCTCAAATAATGAACTGCTCTGTACAAGTTTGACAATACACTTTGTTATGCTCTTCCCTGCAGATTATAGAAGACAGAGATAGTCTTTCTCACTTTTCAAGATCTGTTACAGTCTCAAAAGAAGCGTTTGAAAAATCTCAAGGTTCGAACACCACCGTACCATTTGCGGCCGTTTTCCGATTCTTGAATCTGGGTCAGGTAAGTAAGTTTCACCTTAACTGATGGATACACCTTACATATGTGATTGTGTTGATATTTTGTGGTGATCCCATTTTTTTTTTTCAGGATGAGTCTAAAAGCACTGTTTTAGGAAATGAAGTTTTAGCAGTTGAAATGGGAGCCACTATCCTGAATCTCACAGAAAAAATAAACATCAATTTTTGGAACATGAGTTACGTAAGTAAAATAAATAGTGAATAATTAAATGCACATTATTTGCACTCCGTTGGGCTGAGTTTGTTTACCATTCAAGAGCACATTCTCTTGTTTTGTTTACAGGAAGGAACTCCACATTGTCATTCATGGAACGGTGAAGGTATGTAAGACACAGTTACAAATGTGCAATGATGAAATTTTGGGAGGGTCCACACCGCCAGAGGAGAGTAATGCCACCCTTGTTCTCTTTATTACATGCGTTACATATAAATTCATGTTGCTGTGTAAAAACTGTGAGCAGAGCTGATATGAAAGCTGAATTCCTGCTCCCCTGAAGCCTACACTAGACCTTTTTCTCATCAGTCTTTTTGACATGAAAAGCACAGGTGTAATTAATAACATTAACGATGGCTCAAGTCCAGTTACATGTCCCAGTGCACAATTCACTGGCATGGCATAAAACCCCTGCAAGGTGCATTGAAGCCAACATAAGACCTCCATTGATGCAACAGGGGTCCCTAACACAGAGGGCAAAAAATGAAAGGTCAACTTTTGATGGAAGAACACAACATCATCTGAGAAGCTCTGCTCTGGCCAATCAAATATGTCCAAGTATACACTCCTGTTAGATTGCTATGTAACATGATTGCTTTCCCCCCTAATGTTTACCAGGAGCTTGTCATGACAAAAGATAAAATCATCGTCACCGTGACAACAACTCTTCGTGTAATGCTTTGTTTTTTTGGCATTTATTTAGAATGTGTAGCATTCATATGCATCTGTTAACTATACCTTTACTTCCTGGTTTTTATTTCATTGTCTGACCTGTACCTGAAACCGCAAAGCAGCCCCCTGCCTTATTTCAACACAGGGATATTTTCGGCCTGAGTGCCTTCTTACACTTTCCAATTTTATTTCTGGCCCAGACAAAAGTTGCCAATTGTAAGAGGAATGTGGTGAAATATGTGGTTGTCACTCAAATTGATACATAAACCAAAACATAGATGCATCTTTCTATGACATTTTCTACATTATGTTTCACAGTTTGAAGTGTGATGAGTACTTTAATTCTTCTGCTGAAATGGTTTAATAGCACCTGGCTGGAGTTAGCACCACCAACTGTTTATCAAGACAAACCAATTCCTGATATTTGTTTAATGGTAACTGATGGAAATGCGCATTGATTTGCATTTTCTCTGGCCAATTTTCTCAAAATTTGTTTATAATTTTTCGGACATTTAAAGGCAGAATTATCATTAACAGTATATAATAGTACATCAACTATTGTCATCAGGAGCATAAAACCTCTAACCTGCATAATTTTAGCCTGACTGGCTGGAGGGCTGATGCTCACGTCCTCTTTTTGTTCCTCACTCAGATGCATTCATGGCCCCTGCAGTTTCTGCTCTGCACTGTTTACATGCACCGCTCTTATCTCATAGGTAGCCGACCTAACTGGACTGATGATGGATGTCTGACAGTGAAAAATGGAAGCGACATAACATGCCAGTGCTCACATCTGACATTCTTTGCCATCTTACTGGTGTGACTTCTTTTGTAATATCTGGACTTTATACTAAGCTTCACCTTTTTAATTCCCAGTGTAAATCAAACATTTGGATATTCCTCTCTAAGCCCATTTTACTGGTTTTCACTCTGCAGCTGTCTGATTTTAAATCTACCCCACAGTATCAACTCTGTAATGATCACAAACCATCCTGATACAAACACCAATGCATGTGACAAAGTGTTTTTTGTTTTTTTTTTGCTAATTTGCAGGCTCCTCCAAATGAAACCATCTCAAGTTCTGATCTGAGCACCCTCACCACCATCTCCCAAATTGGCTGTGGCATTTCCATGTTTTTCCTCAGCATAGTCCTCTTCACACACTTTCTCATAAGGTAACAATAATGGAACTGTATGAGCTCTATTGTCATTTTCTTCACTATAATTTTATTTTAATGGCAGTTTCTGTACAAATAGATCCAAATGGCTTCACAACAGATGCAAATGCACATAATAAAGACATATTATTATTTATATTATATATTATTCTTATATATTATATTATATTATTATTATATTTCCTGGGGCAGCAGTTCATTTAAACTTTGTGCAAGCTGTATTTGAATTGAGCAGTTTAATGGAAATTCAACAGAAAAAAAGAAACAACTTCTATAAGCTCAATTAACTACATTCAAAATTTAAAAATAAAATTCTCAGAACATTGTCTTTAAAATTAGATTACAGTTCTTTCCAAAAAAAAAAAAAAATCCAGGAAATTATGTAAAAGTGATGGCCACATAGAATTAACTTTCAGTTATTTATTTTTGTTGGTTTGAAAAATTACTCTCATTTACAGAGTCTAAAAAAGTTAGACTTGGTCAAAGTACCCACCATGTGAATTTTTAAGTTATTTTGTGTATCTGTATTTTTCTGAAAAATATAAACCATCCTTCTCCCAGGTTGTTAAAATACCCAAATTCGTACAAAAAAACAGTTTCGATTTGAGTATTCAGTGATTTGCCAGATACGATTTCTCATAATGTAGCCATACATACTGAGATGGACAGTGTGAACCAGTCAGATAACATCATGCAGGTAAACCAGAAAGCCACAGTGGTTGATGTGGTGAAAGGTCATGTAAATAACGTCGCTCTCGAGAACAGCAGAACTCTGTTTAAGTTTGTGTGAAAAGGTTCGCAGTAGGGAAATGAGAATGTTGAATAGCAGCTTCATTGTGTGAGAGTCTATGTTTAGAAAAAAAAAAAGCTTACCCAGTAAATGCCTTACGCAAATGATACATCACACCTGTCCCTTTGCTCACCATGTATGGTCACAGGAAAATTTTTATGTCACTAGTCTGCCAACTTCTACAAACAAGCATTATTCAAAGACCAAAGAAGTGAAGAAATCCACTGTGTATACATATATGAGATATGTAGTATGTAAATACATATCACACATAGCATCTCAGGTTTTGAATAGGCTTTACAGTCAGAGTTTGCATTATATAAATAACCATAAGGTGTAAGGTGTGTTCCTGTTTCCAGTCCCAGACACATGGTTTATGTGGTTACTTTGTTTATTTCATGAAGCTGAGTTATTTTCAAGATGTGTAACATTCACTCTCGTCTTGTTGCATCTCACTCACTTTTCCATTTATACTTTATCGAATAAGACAATGTTAGATTGTTAAGGCAAATCTCCTCTGAGTGTTTTGTGTGAGGCTTCACCAGAGTCTCCTCTCTAACTTCTTATAAAGTAGTCAATAAGCATCACTGTATTATAGAGCTGGACATTTGGCACTCATGATCGCTCACATTCAAAACTGTGCTATAATCATATGTAGCTTAACTTGAAATTTATGACTGCCTCAGATTCGTTTGAATAAATTCCACTTGGTAATATTATTTCACTTTAATTGTTTTCATTCATATTTTTACTAATGTAATATTTCTTTTGGCTCATTCATTATTCTCTTCTCCTGGGCCACAGTTAATGATTGATTTAATCAGCAACTAATCTAGTGATCATTTTTTGATTAGTCATTTATAAAATGTTCTAAAACACTGAAAATGTGCATTGCAATTTCTGAGAGCACATGATTTCATTTTTTATTTTACTCTATCAAACGGTCATGAAATCCTAACCTAACATGACTTCTGTGTTGTATCTCGCTCCTCACAGGAAGACCAAGGCCACTAAAGCCACGAGGATCCTGATCCACCTGGTGTTGGCCATGTTCTTTCTTAACTTCACTTTCCTGATCAACAACTTTGTGGCAAAAGTGAGGAATACCGTGGGTTGTAGGATCATGGCGGCTCTCATGCACTACTTCATGTTGGCCACTTTCACTTGGTTTGCTGCACAGGCCTTCCACATCTGCCTGCAGCTGTACGGGGGCGGCAAAATTGACATCCATCATTACATTCTCAAAGTCTCCATCACTAGCTGGGGTAAGTTCAGAAGTTCACAGTGCAAACTTTTGTCCTTGCTGTTTTATCTGACAAGACATTTGCAGTTCAGTGGTTAATTGCTCATTGTTCATTTCCTTTCTCCATGTCCAGTAATACCCAGTATAGTTGGGATTGTCCTGCTCATCATAGGAAAATATGGTGAACAAGTAATCTACACTGATAACATTGAAGACAGCGTGGCCATGTAAGTGTGTCTGTGATTCATATATTCAATATTTAACAGTATCACGTAATGTACGGTACTGACATATCCTTCTCTTCGCAGGTGCTGGATAACAGACATTTACATCCACTACTTTGTCAACATAGGCTACTATGCTTTGGTCTTCCTCTTCACTTTCACTACCTTCATCATCATACTGTCTTGGCTCTTTTGTCTCAAGAGATCCAAAACTGGCACTGTAGAAACTAAAAGAAATGGCATTAGTATCGTAACTATCGTGGGACTGTGTTGCATGCTGGGTATCACATGGGGTTTTGCCTTCTTCGCCTATGGCGTCCTTCGAATCCCCTCCTACTACATTTTCACAGTCCTCAATTCTTTTCAAGGTATTCACATCTGGATATGATCCAACAGTTATAACCAATAATCTGTTTATTTATCTCATATTAATGTGTTTAATATTGTCATTAAGTCCTAATTTATCCTCATTGCGCATTGTACATGATAAAGCTGCTTTAATTCATATTTTTACATTAACAATAGATTCGATTACTGGGTGTTATGTGGAATGGGTTGCTCATAGTGACATAGTGACATAGTGACAGACAGTAGTATTATCACCTGAATCTGTAGTTAAACACATGTCTACTTGACAGCCAGAAACTTTATTTTGGCTAAACTCTCACCAGTCTCGTTTGCATCATTTCCAAACAAACATGTTTGGAAATAAATATGAATCCAAATAATTGCCATTGTTAATATTTATGTCCTGCATGTTTATTTAGGCAAATGCTGGTTAAACCGGTTCCTGTATCAACTCCATAAAGTGATATTATGTCACCGTTTACAGCTTGTTTTACTCCCATCATTCATTTAAGTCATTGCTAACAATCACATTTGCCCATTGTGATGTGATGAGCTTCCCTAGCAGTAGTACCAGAGTCTGCTACAGATCTGATGGTGCTGACTGAAACTCCACAATGAAAAGGATTAAACAACCTCCTGAATGCGCAATCCTGGTTGCAACGATTCCACTTTTGGGTCATAAGTGTGTAAAGTCCCCAGACAACCCGCGATCAGATACAAAAACATCACTGCCTATGACAGGCAAGAGAAATAATTAGCAATTTGTAAATTAAACCTGAAACTTTTTTTATTTTTTTTATTTCAGTGCTTTGTAATATCTTTCCAGACCCACAGATACACTAACATACTCAAGTTTCACTTATTTGACTCAAGTCAGATCTAACATTGTCTTACTGTAGCTTTGGTTGTAGCGATGGGTTCGAGTCCGACCCATGGGCCTTTGCTGTATGTCATCCCCTCTCTCTCTCTCCCCAACATTCCTGTCACTCTCTCACTGTCACTATCTGAATAAAGGTAAAAACTGCCCAAAAAATTACTTAAAAAAAAAAAAACATATACAGAGTAAAGTGAAAACAAAACCTACCTAATAGCAATGAATGTAAACAGAGATAAAGTGTAAAAACGTGTCCATGTGTGTGACCATCTGTCTTTGCCTGGCAGGTTTCTTCCTGTTCATCTACTACTACATCACCGGCCATTCAAAGGACACAAAGACTGGTGCGAGCGTTAGTACCACTTCAAGCAACAGCACTCTTAAAACTGATCTCGATATCTTCGATAACCCCTACAGCAATGTGCAAGGCAAAAAATAAAGCACTGGAAGAGAGAGCAGGACTGAGGAGTGATGAAGAGTTCAGTCATCTTGAAGAACAGACTACAAGCAAGTACAAAGAATTAACTGGAAAGAGCACTAATGTATAGCTTCGTAATATAATGCTGCAATAACAATAATGCAATAATTATTATTTTCTGACGTAGTCGTTGACAATTATTAGTATATAGGGAAATGGCTTTAATAGTAAAGGGTTTATGTTTCATGCAATTTAATGAATGGCTTTCAGACCTTTTTTAATGCAACAATGCAATGTACAAACATTATGACAAGATTTTTCAAAGGTAAAACTGCTAAATATTTGAAAAAATCTTTAACTTGAAGTTTTTGAATGCTTTTTTTTTTACATTTTCAGGACTCTCTAATCTTCAACTTATATACAAAATATCTTCAGTTGCAGATATAGTGTTAAAAACTAGAATTACCACATCATGGCCTATCTCAACCAGTCAAATTGCTGTTTAAATCCATGTCCGGCCAGAGAATATAAATTCTCAAGTTATGGCCAAAAGCATGTTTTGTAAGGTCATGGTGACCTTGACATTTCTAATAATTTCACCCTTGAGTCCAAGTGTCAGATGTAATTAAATTCCCTCCAGGCGTTCCTGATATATCACGTTCACAAGAATGGGATGGATGAGGTCGCCCGCGTGGAGGCAAAATAAAGTTTTCCTCTCAAGCAAGACATTGGTAATTCTAAATGAGGTGACACACAAAAAATATTGTACATCTCATTTGAACCATAAAAAACATGATGTGTGTAAAAGCATATTTTGGCTGAAATATGAAGAGAGATGAGCAACATCAGGCAATAAGAAACCTTTATTCTTTTTCAATCACACTTACATTAAAACACATTAAACATTAATATACAGTTTCTTTTAAAGAAGACTCATTTTAAATTGAGAGATTACACTTTTACAGTAAGAGAGCTTCTGCTTCCTTGAGAGCTTTTTCCATCTCAGCAGCCTCCAGACAAAAGTTCTCCCTTTCCTGCATCATGCATTCTCGTGCTTTAGTGAGGTCTGTCATTGTTGTTTGGATTTCCTGCAAGTGTGTAAAATAAGGGACATTGATCATTTCCCTTCAAACATCCCTAAGATCATCTACAAATAGCAAAAACTGGTCAACACAAAAGTTTCAATGACTTTCACTCACCTCTAGCCGAGCACGTTGCTGTGATGCAGTTTCACCAAATGTCCTTAATTCATTCAGCAGGTCCGCAGAGACACTCTGAAACAGAGACAGGGGAAGACGTGTTGACTGGTTGGTGTTGTCTATAACAACCAAAAGCCTGTGTGTGTTGAATACAAGCATATTGTAAATTTGAATAATTTTGAAATATTTAACTTTCTTTTTTGGTACTGGTGGGGTTATGAGGAATGGAACAAATTAATAAGTGTATGTTTCTAATTTCTTCTATATTCCAGTTTGAGGTTATTTGTGGGAGTTGGATTCAAATGTACTTTGATTTGAAGTTTTGTAAAGAATATAACACACAAAACATGACTGTAAATATATATATATAACATCACATAAGTAAACTGAAATAAAGTA
This sequence comes from Seriola lalandi dorsalis, assembly GCF_002814215.2. Classification (NCBI taxonomy): domain Eukaryota; kingdom Metazoa; phylum Chordata; class Actinopteri; order Carangiformes; family Carangidae; genus Seriola; species Seriola lalandi. Next base: position 2,829,099 of record NW_019525097.1, on the reverse strand, counting down.
TATGTACCATAGCTTCTTTTCTTTGATCTTCATTTTGTTGTGCAGCCTCTCCAACCCTTTCTCCTAAAACTAAGAATTAAAGAGTTTTTGGGTTAAGCAGCCACTGAAATTGGGCTGACAAAAACACCTTTTGAAAATATGGATACTTATTCACCTGGGTCTATTTTTGCTGCGACTAGGAGAACATGGCAGTCCTTCAGCTGTTTCTGTACCTCTGCATTCTCCTTCTCAAGGTCACCGAACTGCAGCTTCAACTCATCTACCCTTTGCTGTAACAGAACAAGGACATTAGCAAAGCAAATTTTAATAACATATGATGAAACAAAAATAAATAAATTCTGTGTAATTGATGTATAATTGTATTCTACTAACTATTCATTAATACAAGTACTTATTTTTGCTACAATCCTAGAAGTACTTCCTGTACCTTTGTCTCTGTGAGGTTTTTCTGCAGCTCCTCGTTGACAGTCATCAAATGCTGATTTTGCTCCTTGAGCTCTGCCTGTTGCCCGTACCTGGTGGAGACCCTATACAAGGGTGCAACATAAAGTTGTGAAAACTAGCCTGAAGCCCACTGCATGGTCTGTATATGCAGTATAATGTATGACTTACCCTTTGTGAACTTTAGAAGCAACATTTTTTCTGGAAGACAAAAGTGAAAAAAACCTTTAATTGTATAGCTGTAAAGAAAACATACGGAGCCCGGCACATATCAGGTGTAAGTTTTTGATGATTTACACAGAAGAATACTAGAAAGACCAGAGAAGATGGAGAAGGATGGTTGTGAAGATCTGATCCTTGTAAGACCAGGTTTGTCTCGATGGGATGGAGCACTCTCTTAATGTATTTACTTTGTATTTCACTTTAAGTTTTGGGACTCACTCTTATTATTCCCTGCCGACCCCCTCACTGTTCTGTAGAAAAGCTCAAAGCTTTGAAAAACTATGGGTCATGTTTACCAGCCTGTGCCACTCTGTCCTATAAGAATATGCAGTACAGTAAGTGAGAGAGATTGGCATTACAACCTGTGGGTTTGTGAGTGGGCATCTATGCCATTTGTGTATGTCAAAACTTTTTTCTTACCTTGGTAAGTTTTCTTTTTGAGGTCTAAGGATGCCATCTGATTTTTGGGCAGCATTTGCAGATGCAGTTGCTGTGTCTTTGGATTCAAATTTATTACCTGTTTTCTTCGTTTCTGCAGGTAACTGTGCACCTGCAAAACAGATAATACTGTTTATCAGGCATCAGCGCTGTTTGACTTTATCAAATCAAAATACACGTCAATTTGATGACATAGAAAGTGCAAAATAAGAACTACTTAACAATTCTGCTCACCTCTAGGAATTTTTGAGGACATTTTTCTTTCCGTGATGCCAGCAATGACAGGCCACCTGTAATGAAAAATAATGTGTTTAAGTAACTTTAGAGTTAAGTCTAGTCTGGACATATTTTCAAACAGGTTCTGCCTATATATATTCTAAAGATTCAATAGCTAAGTCATGGGTTATCGATGCTTATATGTTTGCTGTTACGTGGATCAAAGAAACTGACAGACTTTGAATTGAGTTTGGTGCTCAAATATTCGGCAGGAACACAAAGACTAGCATAACACGCTCTTGTTAGACTGCCTTACGAGTAAGCTAAGCTAAAATAACTGAAACATACTAATATGTGCTATATGGTACCGTAACACAACATCAATGCTTACCTCTACGGATACGGTAAATATGAGATTTGTCAACAGCCAGCACTGAACCGCACTAGTTTTAAAAACGTCCCGCCCTATGTGGTCATTTCCGGTCTGTTTACGCCATTTCCTGTATAAATAAAGTACATTTACGATACTTGGGTCGTCAAATTAATGTATTTGTCAATTTAAAAACGTCATTTATAATTTTGTACGCTTTCTTTTGTCGAGATTACTTTGCTGCAGAGGCCAAATTTAAACAGTTACAAGCGAAGAGTCAGAATGCACTGCGCATGCGTGGAGGCGGCTAAATTCAAAACTCTAGACGTTAGCATTAACGCTCGTTGACGTTAGCCCCAGTGAGCAGGTTTGCATACCGACCCAGCTAAAAATAAGCGACATGAAAAGTATTTTAAATTAATTAACAACTAATAACAAAGCCGTATCCCTTGTAAAACTCGAGGGATTAGCTCGTAACAACTTCAAGGTATGTCCTGTAATTATTCTATGGTTTTCCGTTGTTTTCTTATTCATATTTCGAATGGCAAGCTAATACGAACGTTAGCGTTGACTAAATATGCGCACTTTAAGTCAGTGTTATATTCCTGCCAGCGAGGTCAATAATGTTTAGTTTGTTTTCTATGCTAAATGAAGACCAATTTAAACTCATTAACGATTTTAAGAAAGTGTTTTGCGGTGGTATAGTTACCGTTTGTTGACATGGGGGAAATCCATATCCACCTAACGTCTTAACAAAAAGCATATAACTAATGTTTGCGAACTTCCACGTTTTCCTGATATCATTGAGGCACAATTAACTTATTATCAAGACTGAATGACAGACACCTGTATTATCATACCGTGGAGGAAATGTTCTTTTTTGCACTAACAAAACCTGTTTCTGAAAAACAGTCTTTGTCAACGAACTCACCCACCAAGCTGATTATTTATTTGGTGCCCAAGAAAAGGTTATTCTTGCAGTACGCCAATAAAAGTTCAGGCAAATGTTGCATATACAGAACTGTGCAAAAGCTTTAGGCACTAAAAGTAACGTGAGTATGCTTTCAAAAATAAGGTCATGAGTGTTTAATATATCAATAAACTTAAAAAGTGCAGTAAACAAAAGCAAAAAAATGAAATCAGCATTTGCTGCATCCTTTAGCTTTGGTACTGATCAGATGCTTCCCTGATGCTATTCTTTGAAGGATAAGACTAAACATCTGTGCCTAAAGCGCCTAAAACCTAAGCACAGTAGCTACTGTATGCCACTGAAAAGGCCATGTCTCATTAACTTAATTTCAATTATATGCTGCTGAAGCTGGGATTTACAGGAATAAAACCTTGTATCCATACTTTTACAGTTGAAGATGGAGTCCCAGGAGTCTGCAAAGAATGAGTGAGTAAAAATTATGTTATTGAAAGAAAGCTGTCTATACATTACCAGAAGGCCATGGCATTAACATGTGTCTTGTGGTATCGCTGGATTCACTTAACATGCATGCACACCAGAGCTTACAGTGGTTCATGTTTTGCGTTACAGTGAAAGCAGTGGATTCTCCAAACGGCGCATTTCCTCGGTCAGTGCTATAAATAATTATAAATAACAAAAAATATACATATATTTATTCTTTTTATTAGGTCCATATCATTTACAATTATTATTAATATTATAATAATTATTTTATTTATGTTTTGTTTTTTTGTTTTCCAGATTTTAAAAGCCCCACGGAAATCAGCCAGATTCCCTGACCCAGAGCAACAGGAAAATGTGGTAAATGGATTACTTGATTTGTGAATTCTACCTGATAATTACAGTATAATTTTTTTAAGTATGCATATTAAACTTTTTTATATTGTCTTTACTTTAATTAAGGTGGAATGTGCCAGACCTGTGGAAAAAAGGAATTCAAGAAGAGTCAGTTTTGCCCCTGCCAACGATGTTCTTCTGTTTTCAAAGTGAGACACTAGTTGAACCAAAGTCATTTCATTCTTCATATACAAATACACTGATATTTCATCCCAATCAATACTTTAACTTTACAGGGATGTGAAAAATGCCTCTCCTGCCCGAAGTCCTTTACAAGAGATAATGACAGCAAGTATGTAATGTAGTAATATTTATAAACACATATTTCCCATATTTATTAAAGCACCTTTTTAATATTTGCCCTGTTATTTCATAGCAGCGGCAGCAACCACACAGAATAGGTAAGGTGACTTGATCCTTTCAAGCTATATTCAGCTGTATTTCAGATGATAATTTAAAATTTGTCCTAACAACATCAATTTATATTATATTATATCAAGGGTCCAGGTGGTGGAAGATGGGACTCAACAGATCATGGGTAAGGATATCAATGTTTTTTTTTGTTTTACTTAAAAAAACAGTTATTACTAAATGCTTAGATAATCTGTTCCTTGCTATTACTGAATTCAAGTCTCCAAATTTAGGAATGGCAACCCTTTTAAATGCCCCTCTACATGCTTCTCAACAACAGGATAAGGTGAGCTTAAAGTCACTCCTCAATGATGCTTTGTTGTTTTATCAATGTTGTATTTCTTACCACTGTTACAGTACCAGTACATGGTTAAACTGCTTTGTTATAATTATATTTCTTATAGTATTATAATGCTCAATGAATATTGACTGACATAAAGTAACTTAACTTCACCAGGTCAGCTTTGATACTGAGGAAAACCTTGTGGAGAAAACAGTGATGTTTTCTACAGATGAAGCATTCATGGACATGACCCACAGTCACACTATAAACATTGCTAGTGATGCAACTATTGCAGACATTTCCCTCCAAAACTATGACGCTTTACCAACTGGTGGAGAAAAAACAGTGATGTTCACTGCAGGTGATGCATCCATGGATATGACCCTTAGTCGGACTTTCAACATGACAAATGTGTCCGTATCACTACCGACTGGCAGAAACATGGACTTATCCTCATCAGTGCCTGGTTTGGATCCAGGATTTGAAAACTTCCTTGCAAGTCTATCTAAACCGAGTGCCACCGTTGAGACAAACAACTCCCTTGCCAATATTAAAACACAAAAGGCTGTTGTGGACAAAGAGAATCAGGTTCCACCTTCAGTTTCAGCTATGAGGAAGAAGTCACAAAATGCTTCCATGAGGACTGGGGAATCATCTGATGGCAGTGTACTCTGTCCAGAAGTTAATGTTAGCATGGATATGACCGAAGCTCAAACTGGCCGCATTCTGGGAGTCACAGATGATGACGATCCTTTTCAGTGTCTTTTCCCCACAGAAGACATGTATGCCCACTCTAAAAAAAGAGTATCACAAACGACGGAGATGATGAAGACCAAACAGCTACAGAGCAGTAAAACCCTGGGATATTCTGACCCCAAAGGTACTGAAGTTTCTATCAATTAAACTGATTATTGGGCTAATTCTTTCAGTACTACTGTACATACTGCCTTGTCTTGATACTTAGCATCATAAAACCAGAATTTCAAATTAAATTTTTCTTAGATGCTCGTATAATTTCATAATGTCCTATAATGTTTCATTCTCTATGTGTGGAATAGAACTGATTATGTGATCATTTGAAATGCCTTGTGCATAATTTGAAATGCCTTGAGCATAATTCTCATATATCTTATATTACAATCATATCTCATTTGTGATTTTTTTAACATGAACTTTTCAATTTTATTTATTGATTATTCTCCAGATTATTTGTTATTCTTTGATTAATTGTTTTGTCCATAAAATATCTATATATCTAATTCTGTTATATTTGAATTTTCATATTCAGATATGACATCCTTGAAGAATCCTTCTCTACATGTTTCTCATCCAAGACACAAGGTGAGATTTTTAATTATTTTACTTCGTTGTCTGAAAATTATCCTTCATACTTTATTGACATCAACTGAAACTAATGACCATATGAAAAGTACAACATAAAATTATATGCTCAGTTTTTGGAGAATCAGCTCATGTACTGTATATATGAGTTGCACTTCACATGCATCAGTACAGTTTTCAAAATGTTCTGTTTCAATGCCCATTAAAGATTACAGTTGAAAGCAAATTTTTTTTGTGAATATGTGGTAACAAAGTGCCTTTTCTTCTTCAGGTCAACTTTGATGCAAAAAATGAATGCAGAGAGAAAACAATGATGTTCACTGCGGATGATGAGTTTATGGACATGACTCAGAGTCACACTGTTAACATTGCCCATGGTCCATTAGCTCTTCAGCAAATGTCAGCAGGTGGTTTGGATACCGGATTTAATAACTTCCTTGCAAGTCTCTCTAAACCAAGTGGCCCCACTGTTAATCCTGTGATTGAAAGAATGGTACCATCTACTGCAGCATCCTCTAAAGACACTAACACAAACAGCTCCCTGTCCATGCCTAAAACGCAGAGGGCTGATGTAGGTAAAGATAATCGGTTACTAAATACAAGCCACAGCTCTGGAGAAACATCTGTTGGAGGTGCAGTCTGTTCTGAAAATGACATGAGCATGGATCTGACTGAAGCTCAAACAGGCCACATTATAGGAATCACTGGTTCAGATGATCCTTTTCAGTTTCTTTTACCCACACAAGACATGTACCCCCACAGTGAAAGTCTGAAGAAAGCAAACATGACTTCAGCACAGAAGAGCAGTGAAGCACTTGGATCATCTAACCGTACAGGTATGGAAACCATAAAACCTCTGGTTTATTTTGAGTAAGTAACCAAAATCAGACCACAGACCACTTGAACAAAACATGACTGTTATGTTGGTAATGTAAATTATGATGTACAGATTTTAGTTTAGGACAAAGAACAACTTCATAAAGTGCCATAATTTCTATTGTATTAATTTCCCAAATGGGGGAATTTGGTTATTTAATTCTCTATATCCACGTTAGGTATGGAAACCTCATTGAAGCCATCTTTAAAACCAAAGGTGCAAAGACATCAGGTGGGCTTAACTATTCACTTACTTAAATTATGCATGTTTTTTTTGCAGAATAAATTATTATACAGCTTACTTGCACTGAATGCTTTCAAACAAAGTTAAATTCTTATAGCTGTATTTGGTTTCTACTTGTTATACAATATTGGTTCACATATCCTGACACATTTGTTATTTGCCTTTGAAATAAACAAAAATGCTTTAAAAGGAATGCATAAACATTAATGTTTTAAATTACTTAAATTGATATTCTTTTTCTTCACCACCAGGACAAGTTGGACACTGAAGATGACTACAGAGAGAAAACAGTGAGGTTTTCTGCAGATGATGCCTGTATGGATGTGACACAAAGTCACACAGTCAACATCACTGATTTCAAACTGCAGTCACTCCAAAATCTGGGCTTTTCACCTTGCAGAGAGAAAACTGTGAGATTCAATTCAAATGATGCAGCTATGGATATGACTGAGTGCCTCACTGTAAATATAGACAGTAACTTAGTGTCAGATTCAGTTTGCCCTGTGGAGACACAAGAAAGTGAGAAATATGGTCCACCTAAAGCTGCATCATCCTCTAACATTAGAGACTCATCAGATGGGGCTCCAATCTGTCCTGAAGGTGATGTAAGCATGGATATTACTGAGGCTCAAACAGGCAAAATTTTAGGAATCGCAGATACAGATGATCCTCTTCAGTATCTTTTTCCCTCACAAGACATGTACTCCCAAAGTGGTAACTTGAGGAAAACAGAGATGACTTCACAACTGCAGAGCAGTGAAGTACCCGGATCATCTAATTTTAAAGGTATGGGAACAACAAACCTTTCAAATTGTTTTGTTTAATTATAACTGAGCCAAAATTAGACTTTTTGGACAGTCATAATAATAACACCACAAATCAAAATGTAACATTTGAACTAAAGAACAAATAGTTTCTTTGAGAATGTGAGTTATGGTTATGGCTTTAAAAGTAAAAATTGAATGTGTTTATGGATGATGTTATATTTTATGTAGTGTTTTCCTGGTATATAGAATAAAGCAATTGAACAGAGGTTGTAATAAATCAACCATTAGACACTTCCATGGTGTCTCAATTAAGTTTGATTAAAAATGTCATGTCCACATTTAGGTATGGAGAACTCTTTGAAGACTTCTTTAAAGACAAAGATGCAAAGACATCAGGTGAGCTTTAACTTTCTGATAGTTGCTGGAGAGTATTTATTCATCAAGGGCAGAGAAACATGACTCCAAATGAATTCTGATGTTTATGTATTTATTGAATGTGTATATATATAATTATCCAACACATTCACCCTAACAATTTTATAAGATGATAATATGTGTGTTGTGTTTTCAGCTTGTTCTATATCGAGTTAAAATCGGTTAAACCAGCTTTAATTCTTAATAATTGTATTCGCTGTATTCTCTTTAGTGGTATGTTGAAAGGATTGCATGTATTATTTCTTTCAGAATGGCATCGCAGACTTTTTTTAATTTTGTTTGCGTTTTGTTTTTGTTTGTTTTGTAATGGATAGTGGCGCTGGAGTAATGAACTAATGGACACATTAATTTCCCCTAGAGGATGAATAAAGTATCTATCTATCTCCATCTATCCATCTGTCTATCTAAATGATGCTAACTCAGAATTCCATGAAAAGCACATTCATTTTTCTCTCATGACTTTCTCCCTCAGGTCAACTTTGATGCTGAAGACGACTGCAGAGAGAAAACAGTGAGGTTCTCTGCAGATGGTGCAGCTATGGATGTGACACAAAGTCACACGGTCAACATTGCCGCTCATTTCGAACCACAGCCCGACCCAAACTTGAACTTCTTACCTACATGTGGAGAGAAGACAGTGAGGTTCACTGCAGATAATGCCTGTATGGATGTGACACGAAGTCACACTGTAAACATTGCCTCGGAGATTGAAGTGCCATCACACCAAAATGTTGATCGTCTGCCTATTTGTGGAGATAAAACTGTGAGGTTCACTGCAAATGATGCAGCTATGGATGTGACGCGAAGTCACACTGTAAACATTACAAGTCATCTGGGACTCCAGTCAAACCAAAATATGGACTTTTTACCTACTTCTGGAGAGAAAACAGTGAGGTTCACTTCAAGTGATGCAGCTATGGATGTGACGCGAAGTCACACTGTAAACATTTCCTCTGTCTCTGGACTGCCATCACACCAAAATGTCGACCCTGTACCTACATGTGGAGAGAAAACGGTGAGGTTCACTGCGAGTGATGCAGCTATGGATGTCACAAAAAGTCACACTGTAAACATTGCAAGTAATGCAGGACCAAAGTCACACCAAAATTTGGACTTTTTACCTACTTGTGGTGAGAAAATGGCGACGTTCAGTGCAAATGACGCAGCTATGGATGTGAGACGAGGTTGCACTGTTAACATAGAAAGTCATTTGGGACGACAGTCACAGCAAAATGTGGACTTTTTACCTACTTGTGAGAAAACAGCAAGGTTCAATTCAAATGATGGAGCTATGGATATGACCCAATGCCTCACTGTAAATATTGCCAGCAATTCAGTTTCAGATTCAGTTCTTCCATGCCAAGAATCAAACATCATATCCACCAATGGAAACGCAGATTTGCCTTTAACTGTGAGGAAGAGAGAAAGAAGCAGATCCTCGTCAGTACACAGCCTGGATCCAGGACTTCAAAACTCCCTGTCTAAGATGAGTGGCCCATGGACTAATCCTGTGATCACCAAAGCAGTTACTCTGGCTGCGCCATCCCCTGTAGAAGGTGCCAGTACAAATGGCTACCTTCAAGTGCAGAAGCCTTTTTTGGATGCAGAAAATGTAGCTCCAGGTTTTGTTCCAGCTCCCATGGAGAAGCCACAATATAAACCCATGACAGACTGTTCAGAAAACAATGTAAGCATGGATATGACTGAAGCTCAAACAGGCCACATTTTGGGACAAACCTGCACAGGTAAACTCCCTCAATGTCTTTCTTCAACAGAAGAATCCTGCCCCAATTCTGATCATTTGAAGGAAACCGAGGCAACGTCACAGCAGAGCAATGAAGCACTGGGTTCATCTATCCCTAATGGTGTGGTAATTGCAAACTGTCCAGATTCCACTGACTTGAGTGAAATTGCGACCTGGAAAGAACCCGGACCAAGAAATAACACTTCTTTATCACAGAAGATTGAAAGTTCTCCCAGTGCTATTGACCAAGATGCTGATATGTTATATTCACGGAAGTCTAGACGAATGAGTTTAGCTGATGTCCTGTCAAAAGTAAGGCGTTTGAGCCACATGATAAATACAGCTCCTGATACTATGGCCATGGAAAGCTGCACAGCACCTTTGGCTCAGTTGGACCACGACTTGGACAAAAACTCAAAAGACGAAACGGCACCGCAACCCCTGCCTGTACAGGAGCCTGAACCTGAAATGGGTTTGGTAAATAGTCAAGATAATACACAAGCTCAGTGTCTTACACAAGAAGAAGCCTCAACTACTACTACTCCTTTCAACTTGAAGACTAAACAACTTATGTCAAGACTCTCAATGGGAGGCTTTAAGCCGAAACTCCCCCAAAGAAGCAAACCTGATGATCCAAAGAAGGTGAATTCTGTGGGAGACCGTACAAAGACAATAACTGTCAATGTTACTAATCAAATGAGTGATTCTAACAACGATGTGAGTGATATTTACGATGAAGAGCTTGGAAGTTATGAAGATATGTCTGAAACGCTGGACCCAAGGAGTCCCCAGAAAGTCAGTGAAAAAGTGAGTCATTCCCAGGAATTCAACATCGATGAGCTTTTAGAGGAAGATGTTTTTGAAAAGGACCTTATTTTTGCTGTCAATGGAAAGAAGAGGCCTTTGCCAAAAGATGACAATAATATGGAGGATGAGAAGAGAATGAAAGCATCCACTGACGTTGAAATGGTAAGTCAAATAACAGTCACCTCTCCTCAATGGCAAGCTAGTACTTAAAGTTTTGCTTTTACACAGAGAATTTGCACTATATTACATTACAATTTCTTTTTTTTTTTTTTGAAGATATTCTTCTTTTGTGTTTTTGCATTTTCCAATTGTTTTTTGTTTGTATGTTTATTTGTTTTGCAAGGAATTACAGTCTCATTTTGTGGAGGGTGATGGGAACATTAGCACAGCTCCGAATATGACTACACACACTACTGATGGCTCCAGCAGCAGTCACACAACCAGCATCAGATGTGAAGCTGCATTTGAGTCCAGTAAGTTCTTATTATGGTTTCAAATAGATGGGATGAAGTTCCTTATCCTTATCCCATGTTTTTTCAACTTAATTATGCTTCCTTTGATACAATTATTTTTACTGTGTTTGTGAAATATATTTCCTTATTTCTCAGCTTTGAAACAAAGCCTGTTTGAATCCCAGCTTGAAGACTATGCAAGTGATGAGCAAAAGGTATTTTGCTGGCATATTTTACAAAAGTATCAGTGAAATCTTAACTCCTTAATGAAAGTTATTTAACTGTCTTCTATGTTTTGATTACAGAAACTGGATGATGGCACCATTACTGTGTTAGAGTTCTTTAAACTCTTTAACATAGACTTCGTCATCCATAATCCTCGGCAAAGTATCCTTCCTGGCAGAGTAGGTTCATCTTTATTAATTTTTCAAGATTAAAAAAAAAGAAACAGCCAAATGCAGTGATGTGACCATTTGTTTTGTTTTGGCAGATTTTGTCAGACACAGATCGCTCACCAATGGATTTACTGAAAGACAGGCATATTAGCCGTCCTAAACAGATGGTGTACGAGACAAATGTCCTGAACCTCACAGAAAAGGTGGAGGGGTATGTACGCTTCAGATTGTATAAAGATTTAAACTATTTGTCAAATTGGAGTGAATGCCCTTCAGAAAACTCTTACCAGCGGATTGTCATAATTCACAAAGGAATTCTTTGTTCACAGCTTTGTAACGCGGAACATCATCTTTTAACAGTGTGCCAGAAATCACAGAATCAAACTTATAAACTTATCTCTGGAAACTCAGATATTACAACTGAAACTCTAAATCAGGCCTGTTTATGTCCACAGGTTTAAGGTGCGAATGCGGGACCTAGACAAACCCCTGAAGATTGTTAACAGACCTTTGTGGGAAGAGATGAGAGATTCTTCAGAGAAAGGGGTATTAATGGATGGTTAAGTTTATTTATAACTGCAATTTGTTTTCTTGATTGTTACCATGATGACCACAAATATTTCTTTTTCTGATTCCCCATAAATATCCATCTGTCTGAATCCACAGCTCAAATCCTTCGGTGTAAAACTAAAAGAGAGAAATAACTTCTTCAGAAAGACGAGCAAAGCTCAGTCACATGAAATGAAGGAGGACCTGTACTCGAATCTTGTGCAGGCTAATCTGGTAAGAGTCGTCACACAGAAATACTCAATTACTAACATTTGACATTGTTTTAAACGTGGAAGGTAATTGTCCTTTTCATCTTTTCAGGAGGAGCAACAGAAGTTGAGAGGAACAATTGAGAAAGCAGATGAAATGATAAAAAGTCTGGATGACTGTATTTGTGAATTAGAAACAGGTATAGCTACTGTGGGGAAATGAGCCATGGCTGTCCAGTTTCTGATGCTTCCATATCTCTGCAGTTTTTATAAATGTAATTTAGCTTTACCACCTTTCTATTTTTCCTTGCTTTAGAACTTGCTGCAGTTGAAGAAAAAGGCTTTGAAGATAAACCAAGTCTGAAATCACGTCAGGAAGGTAACTTGGGTTAATCATCTTAACTTTTATTATTGTTTTGATATTTTTCACAAGCTTGAACTGGTCACTGTTTTGTTTTGTTTTTTTACAGAAATTAAGAAAGTCACTGAAGTTTTGGCCGATAATGAAAGGTTAGTTGAGAATATTGTTAAGGATCTTTTTCATGTAATGTCTGACAGAAATGTAGACTGTTTCTTATTCTTCTCATTGTTCCTGCCACAGACAAATGTCTGAACTGGAGTTGCAGAAGCAGCAGGATTTAAATAAAATCAAGAGGCTGGAAGCTGAAACGAGGAACTTCAAGAGCCATGTCACCGTGCTGCATATGTAGGTTTAATTGGTTTTCACATGTTTAGGCTTAGGCCTTGCTCTCGAAATATGTCGGAGCTCATTTGCAAAGAGCTGTTGATGCTGACCCTTGTCTGTTCTTTAAAGTACACACATTAAGAAAATCCCCCTTTCATTTTACTATTTTCATCTCTGTGTTTTCTGTTGCTCTCCTCAACTCTTTATTAATGAGCCCCTGAGCTTATTTCACTCAATGCTCTTTATGGGCTTTATTTTCAGTGTTTGTACACAAATATATTCAAGTTAATACCTTTTTGTATGTGTCTTACCTCAGGGTGAATGAATGGAGGTCTGGAGAGAAGAAGGACAACTGCATAGTCTACACTTTTCTCCATGACACCATGCATCTGCAGTTGGCGTATGAAAAATACAAAGGTGAGATTTTTTAAATATCATTATATAGTCTAATTAATAGTAGTTAATACTATTTTACTGTAGTTTAACATTTTGAATTAAGATGTTCATCCATTTGTACAGGCAAAAAAGAAAGAAAATATACTTGTTGCTTTTGTGTAAACTTAGAACCTCATCTTTTATGTCAGGAAACAATTTGTCATTAAAACTAGTGTTTACCACCCAAACTATTTGTGTTTTTATTGAAGGAACAGGTGCTGATAATCAGTCAGAGAGGAAGATATCTCACATCACCTTCAAACTCCAACTTGATGGTGAGAAAAAAACAATATCTACATATATATACATATATACTGTATATATATATGTTATGGGTCTCTATGCTATCTGACTGCCTTCCATGTCCTATTCATATTACTTAAGTCTTCCAATCTTTCCATTGGCATTTTAAGTATGGAGGACATAGCTGTAACTGGTAATTTGTAATTTTTGTTTTCCAACTAGATGAGAAGTCGCAGCCCCATGCCCGCCTCGTTCACAAACTACTCTCTCAGTACATTGAGAGTGAAACCTCATGGGTGGAGAAGTATCCAACAAGTAAACATGTGCCAAAGGTATGCGCAAATGGAGAAACAACAAAGATCCAGGGTTGGATGTTGTTATTTTTAATTTATGGCCAGTTTGATTAAAGTTCTGTTAATTTGTAGTCCAAGAACAGATATTGTACTTTTTTTTTTTTTTTTTTTTTTTTTTTTTTTCTTATATGCTTAGTTGAGTCAGACAGATCTTTCCTCTGATGACTTTTGTCTCCTGGTGTATGCAGCTGCTCCATGACGTTGGCCTGGTGGTGAGTCGCTGTCGTCTGCTGGGAGAGGAGCTGCGTCTGCTGAAAATGTGGGGAGGTTTAAGGCTCGACATCCTGAACATCAGCTGTGTCGACACTCAGTAAGACTTTTGAAAGATTCCTTACCTCTGTGCAATATTAAGCACATTTTAAAGCTGAATTTACCTTTAAAGTTTAAAATTTACCAACATTTTTTGAGGATCAGGATATGAAACTGTGATAATATCATCAGGCACATTTTAATTTAAAGCATCTCGATACCTTATTTCCCCATTTTGACAAATTTGAAGTCCAAAACCAACAAAATGGCCTCAAATCTGTCACCAGATTGGTACTGTACTACCGAACCCTGCTCCAGGCAGTGGTACTTATGGGCATTAATAACTTTAAACATTTACTCAACATCACATCAGGAACAATTTATATCTGGGCTTAAATTGATTAATTAATTTTCAAATTATCACAATCGTTGTATATCCTGTTTTCTTCCTCCAGAGTGCACATTGTCTTCAGTAGTCTCAAGAAATTTTCCAAGTTTGAGGTGGTCCTCTCTGTCAGTTTGATCAACCACCTCTGCGTCCTTCAAGTAGAGAGCTTTAAGAACGTGATCGGAAGCTCTGAGTAAGTATGAATTTTATTAATTGAAAAATTTAGGACCTTTAAAATAAGGAAACTTTTACTCTTGACATCCAGGTGGAGGTACATGCAAATTTAACACTTACATAAAGCAAAGTGTTGTGCTAGCATAAAGGCTTTGCTGATAATCATATGAAGGCTATATTACACAGTTTCTTTAAGGGCCAGAAAGAACCAAACAACTAAGAATAATATTTTTTATTGGATTTGCAGGATCAAACAGATTGAAGAGATCGTGGCATCGTTCAGTCCAACAAAGAACCTCTTGACGAAGATTGTCAAAAAGATTCATGATAATCTACTCTGTTGAAACCAGGAATATGTTTGAAATATGTTTTTTCTCATAATGCAACTGTACCCGTTAACAATTCTCATTTTGCAAAAACAGTCATGGCATTTTGTTAAAAAATACTTTGTTGTTAGAACATGGCAACATAACACATGAAAAGGGACAAGATAAATAGTCATATTGCTGGAATACAGCAAATCACATCAGTTTCAACTATAGTTATGGCATTACATTGTTGCCTTACGTATATTATATAATTGATCAATTTGGCTTGATTTATATTTGCTCAGTGATTATGATTACCATTTAAAATATTAAACAGTCGTCTTTCATTAGTTGGAGTGCAGATAGTGCAGCTTGTCCTGTGCAGTTTCCAGAGTCACCTCCGGATGGTGAACATAGACTTACAGTACCTGGTTTTGTCTGCAGGTGCATGCATGCATATGTATATATCAGATAAACGCTGTATTGTATCTTTGGCAGAGCTGAACATATGTAAATATATTTCCCTTTATCTTCTTCGTTGTGAATCAGTTTCTACAGTCTCTTTCAAAATTTGAAGAAAAGCTTTGTGCTTCTTTGTCTTTAGAAAACAATAAATGTAAAATAAATTTTTTGTACTCGGGATTCCATTAAAAAAATATGTTTACTATTTTTTCTGTTCCTTGTTGTCTCAGCTGTTTTTTAGGAGGAGGGGTGTTTATTTTGTTTTTGTATTACTTTTGGTGATTAATTAATACGATTAATAAACATGTGTAACTATATTAATAATGTATCATTTATAATAAAGATCAATCTGCTGACTGAAATCTAAACACAGATGTGGTATCAGTGTTGATCAGTGGATGAAATCCATCAATAAGCTTTAAGATGTGACTGATGTGACCTCCACTGACCTATCGACTTTATAGGCATTCACAATGTTTGGAAATCGTTCCCAGTGCATAGAAATGATTGTAGCATCTGAAAATGTAGGTTTACATTCTCAGCACTGATTTCTGTGAGCTGACATCCTGTTTTCATTTTTTCATTTCTGCATGTTATGACTTTTCAATATATCTTTCACTATGACGACCACGTTATTGATTCATGCTGTATTTTTTGCACTCCAGTGTATTCTCAGTAAAGGGAGGTTCTCTTCATTACCACAAATCCTACATCTGACACAGTCAGGGGCCAAGCAGTCAGGGTTCCTGTTTCTCTTGTGCTGCAACAAATGCACAGATGGTGTGTGGTTTATGTGTATAATTAATAAAAGCAGAAACATATGTTTTTGTGTTGAACTTTGTGTTTCTATTTCCACTCATACAAACATTCAAAACACTAGACATCAAAATGCATCATCAGTGTCGAGCTCTTCTCCTGCTGTTCCAGGGTTAGACATCAGATGGTGCTATGGGCTTGTGAAATATATGATTTGTCCCAATGCCACTGCCCACCCTGAGTGAAAACTATCCTTGTGTTAAGTTCCTGTCATAATGTTGACTTTTAAAAACAAGAGGACTTTTAAGGAATCAGCTGTTTTTTTTCTGATGAATAAATGATCTCTACAGAGTTTTGTGGCGCGTGCTAAAGCAGTGGTTCCCAACCTTCTTCCTTATGACGCCTTAAAACAAAAAGTCTCTACCTGCTCCCCCTTGTCGCAGGTGTGTCATTAGTGTGGATACAAGTTTAGAGCAGTTGAACCAAAAAGTGTTTCTTCTCAGATTGTTTCATTTGAAGGATTTTAGGAGGCCCTAGTTACCTAGTATTTAAAAAAATACCTTAATTTTATGAAGTAAATGTGTTTTCTCTCATTTTGGTTTAATCATCTTGTGACCCCTTAGGACGTTTTAGCGGGTTTGAACCCCATTCAGGTTGGGAACCACTGAATAATCATAGTTTATTTAGGATATAGTTTTAAAGTGATTGGATTTTTTTATTTTCAGGGTTTTCAACAATGTTTCATGCATTTTAAGACATTTTTCCCAAACGGACAGCCTTGTAATCCTTCAATCTATTTTCAAGTACAAGCATGATTAATTCCTCTCAGCAACGACCACAGAGTATCTGCATCACTGGATCAAACAAAGAAAACTCCTCTGTGCAGTTGTCTTTCTTTTGTTGAACCTGATGTAAAGATCCGATTATTTAGCTGCAAAAGAAGAGGAAGAGCTGAACACTTTCACGATCTTGCTGTGTCCAAAGCCACACTGCAACAGCCAAGACATGACTGACAGTGGACACTGTCCAGGGGTCATCTGAAAGGTCAAACAGCCTCTGAGAGGGTGTGTGTGTGTGTGTGTCTGTATGTATGTGTGTGGAGGAGTGGTGGGGGGGGGGCATCACTGTCCACTCCAGAAGGGCTGACGTCAAGGGTCAAAGTTGACTTTCCAAACCGTCACCCTCGAGTGAGCCATCAGGGGAGACAAGTTCCTCCCTCCCTCCGTTCCTCCCTCCCCCGGGAACAACGGCTGCTGTCAAACCAGATAGAGGACACATGGGGGTGTCCTGGCAGGGGTTAAGTTTGACTGAAGCGGCATTTGGTTCCTCTGACCTCAGCCTGGGGGTCAACTCAATTTCATTTCAATCGATCTCCTGAAGGATTTTTCATTACTTACACGTGTGAAACTTATTCATTCATTAGCTCATAATTCAACAATACAAACAGGAATTAGATTATTTTCCCCAGTAGTTTGATGTAAATTCAAAGTGATTGTCTCATTTTCAGCTTGTTTCTTTGTAATTACTTAGGTATGTAGATGAGTCACTGCTTGTCTGTGATATTTGTTTTATCCGGTGAGAAAAAGCTCAATCCTGATGCCATTATCTGATTATAACATTGGCAAAGTAAAACCTAATTCCAGGAGCACTGTTTTTGATTTCTATTTTTAAAGATATATATTTAGCAAGCTCTTGCTACTTTATTCTAACAACAGGATTTTATAATGAGTAAACATGGAAAATGCTCCTCACAAATCACATACCAGCCTACACCAGGTGAGTCGTAAACCTGTAAATGATGTGTGATGATGATAATAACTGTAGTTTTCTCCCACTGCAATCACTGTAATTTCAGGGTAATTTCAGCCTCAATAGAAAATACTGGGTATAAAATATGAAACTAGTATTTTGCTAAATTGGACAGAAAATGGATTGAACTTTGATTAAATTACTTGAAGGAAATATTCCACATCCTGTGGGAGAGTTGTTGAGACTTTTCACTCAAAACCATAAATGTCAACTTCAAAGAAACTTAATTAGGATTCATTCTCCAGAAATTATAAATAGGTGTGAAACATTTCTCAGCAAAACAGCTGGTGAGATATTTCTATCTGGACCAATTAACCATCCAACCATGGCTAAAAATCTACAAACCTTTATGTTATTTCTTGAAACTGAAACCTGAAATGGAAAAATTATTGTGCCAACTGTATGTGAATCAGATAAACATACTAATCTTTTTGGATTAGTTTATTTTATTACATTTATTTGTATGGGGACAATGCACAAAAACATTATTCTCATACAAGCAGAAAAGATGTTTAGTACCAAATTTAGCTTCCAGAATAATCAAAAAACAGTAAATACTAAAGACAGTTTTAATTCATAAATACAAACATAAATACATATTTCACATTGCGCCAAATACCAATCAATATAATAATCAAAGATACTGTGTCAAATCTTATTTCTTAAAATCCATCTTTTGGCATCATGTGAAAAAGTATATTCATGCATGGCCCAAAAAAGTAAAGATCCTTAAAGCATCATCACATACGTGTTTCCCCTCTGACTGATCAAATGCAACAGTGGTTTGAGATTTAGATGAAATTAGGTGGCGACACATTGTCACCACACCAAAGGCATAATTCTGTAAAGTGGAACATTTGGCCTCAGGCGACCTGGTTATAATTTGTTTATCCCCAGATCCAGGGGCCATATTTCACCTTAGTAACCTCATCAGTGCCATTCACCAACATCAGCAAGGAGGGAGGTAGAATTGGTTTTGGAGGATGGCAAAGTGGATTCGGATCCATTTGTATTTAAGTAAAAAAAAGCAACCTGCCAGACACACTGCTACTTTATCCAAGAAAGAAAGAAAAGGGAAATGAAGAGCATATGCACTTCTTTCTAGAAGACAGGACCAGTTTCCATTTGTAATCCTAGAAATAAGACGAGAAACTTCAAAACATCTTGCCATGATTATGAGAGTATAATTTGTCAGAATTTTAAACCAGTATATTATAATTCTGTTTATTTATCATTTGTAAAACACAGTCACAAAACACAGATACAACTGAATCCAAGCGACCACTAGTTAAAGTCAGAACAGCTACTGTATATGGTCCCATTACAGGACCTGCAGCATTCCTACTTGGAACTGGATGTCCAGTTGATTGAAGAAGGTGCCAAGCGAGAAAAAAAACTTTATAAATATGGCATCAAATGGTGGGGCATCAAAAAAAATTGAACATCAGCAGAGTTTCATTCACAGTCCCTGTTTAAGGAAGGTCAGAGTTCAACTCAGAGCTCACTTGCAGCAAACCAACAACAACTGCTGTAACTGCACTGACAGACTGCCGACACCTTCAGTCTGCAGTCATTCTCCTCCATTGTCCTTCCCTTCCTTTGACCTCAGTGGCCATAAGTCCAGTCTTTGTTCATAAGTCTTATCATAATTATCAAACCGTAATGCTGGAGTCCAGCTGTGACAGCTACACAGTTAGAAAAAGATAATGGCATCACAGTTTTAACAGTGTTGGAGTTTACTGCAAGACCAGAGGAAGGACTTGTATTGAAGCCAAAACACAATGTATCTATTCTCAAAGCATTACTGTACGTTGACAACAATGTAATGCTGTCAATAAGAATGAGACAGTGTAGTCCCATGGTACTCTTTGGTTAAACTAGAGTTATGCTGTTGATTCTGATCAAAGCAAAGACATTATGTAAGCGTTTTTAAATATATATAATATACATGTTATCTACCACAACAGCTGTGACCCCACAAAACAATACGTGTAGATATAATAAGCCAAGATGCAACAGATAAAATCTTTATAATAATAATAATCATTTTATTTATATAGCACTTTTCTTAACAAAGTTGCAAAGTGCGCTACAAAAAAAGTAAAACCAGATAAAAGAAAAATCCATAAAAAGTTTAGAACAGCATAATAATAAAGAAAAACATCTTAAATCATCATTATGCAAAAAGCAGACAGCAATGAAATATGTAAAAACAATAATAAGGGATAATGCGTTTTGAGAAGAGATTTAAAGGAAGTTAAAGAGTTTCAGTGTCTGATTTGAGTCGGAAGAGAGTTCCAGAGTGTCGCGGCTCCATCAGCGAACACCCGGTCACCCTTAGCCACAAGCCTTGACCTTGGGGTGACCGGGGGGGGGGGGGGGTTATGGGTTAAAATGCATACCACACACAATTAGTAAAAGGTAGAGCGAGAAAGCAATACAATATAATGGTTACCTGGGAATTTACAGTGGTCTTCGTTTGATATTTTTCTGGACATTTCTCTCCAGATTCATGCGTGTAATGAAATGGCGGTCTGATCACGTGTGGTTAGGACACACAGATGTGCCAGGACAAAGGCAGGGACTGAAACATCAATTAACATCAAATAAAACTACTAAGGGTAGTCTTTCTTTCAAAGCCATCTGTTGATTTGATAGCAATTATCCACATTCTCACTCCATTATTCATGCCAAATACACTTTTAAATGAGGGAAAACATACTCTCATTAATATAATGAATGTCTGATGTTTTTACCCCTGTGACCAAAATGATGGAGTGCTGAATATCTTTGAAATAAAGGACAGACGTGTGTGGAGGGTTTCTGCTGTGACAATGGCTCCCAGATAAACTGCCTGTACGTCAGAAACAGAGACGTAGGGGAGCCCTGCCTCTCCGCAGTTGACTTCAAATGTCACTGTTCAAGTCACCATCTTGCCCCCCCCCCATTCACAGTCATCCTGTACCACTGTAGGCCTTCTGCAGAGCGGAGGTTATCTTGTCAGGGGGCATTAGAGGGCGTCTTAATTGGTCCTTCCAGGCAGGTAATTAGCTCTGATGGCATGTGCTCCCATAGTGATGCGAATGACAAGGACACAGACACGTCCCACAACTCACCCTAATCACCCACACACACATAAAGTCTGACCCAAGGAGTTGCCACATTCTCTGGTCATTCTTGGGAAAAGACAATAGGTCTGGCTTGTTAAAATAGGCTCCCTCTCAGCGGGGGGGCAGAGGAGCCGCAGCAGCTGTCCCATACTATCAGGCTTCAATGGTCCCAGCAGCAGCCTCAGAAACCATCCAGTCCGGGGTTTTTGTTTTTTTAACTTTTGTGAGGACATATTACATCTCATTAGCAGGAAAATACAAAAGAAGCATAAACTTAAATGTTCCCTTCATCTCTGTTTTGTTCAGTGGAGACATAGAGTTCAAAGCCAGTTGAAGATTCCTTTTAAAAGTGAAATATGACACTATAAGAATACACTTCATTAAACATGGAGCATAGTGTCAATGTGAAAATATAAAGGTTAACCCTTTACGTGCTATCAGAAAGCTGTAAAATAGGGCGGCAGAATTTAAATAAAAGTTTAAAAAACTCCTGCAAACTATCTATATAACCAGGATCATAGCTATCACTAAGGAAACATCATTCAGATGTATTGGTTATTGTAATTTGAGTTTGTAGCCTTATTCCATGTATCAGATTTCTTAAGTATGATTTTAATGTTTTCTCAGGATAAGTATATAAACGTTTCATGTTTTTGGGCAACAAAACTGAATTTTAACCCAATAGCAGAGGTTGGGTTTTCACATGCCTGGCAGTGCAGGGAACGCTTCGACACAATATTCACACCCTAATAAAGAAACTATATCCAAACAGTAAAAATGAATAAATGAAATTGGACATTTTATAATGTTTTGTTTTTAAATACTCTTTTGGGTGATGATGAATTTGGACCTTGTTAAGATTATATGAAAATATAATATACAAAACTAGTAATATCACAGCATCAATGAGACTTGAGAGACTTCAAGGATTAATTAATAAAGTGTATTTAAAAAATGTTTGGGTCTCCTGAAAGCCCGGCCCCTCTATGGAAAATGACTTCAGTGCAACTTCCAGCCGAGTTTGACTGACTCTTACTATTCTCTGCCACAATAGCTTTACTTAGCTTCCACCGAATGCCATTTCTGGTCTATTTGTATCCATGGAAGACAAACAAGTAGCAGGAACCCCAGTGAACTGAGAGCACTGCGGGTGAGGTGCCTATTCTCTGGTAGAATAATGATGACAAAACAGGAATTCTGACCTTGTTCGGGGGAACACATCCTGGGGCACGCAAGCAACAAGGGAACAGAACAATAATAGCTTTTCCTAAAAATATACGGGCCTGACAGACGAGGTTTTCCATTACAATGGCCTTGAGAGTGTTAAAGGAGGAGGGATTTTCTCTTCATGAGGCAGTTCAACATAGATCGGATTCACTTACGCTGCTGATGAAGCTAGTAAGCAGACACGTGCATCCCACCTTGCTGTGTTGTTTTACTGTACGTACTCTTTGCTGATAAGCATTTTTAAACATTTTATTATCACAACCAAATTCAAGTTATTTGAAGGTGTTTCAGGTTTCTGCATGCTGACCATTAGATGACTTGACATTTGGATCTTTTTCTTTCAAAGCTGTAATAATGTTTTTTAACAAGATATTTCAATGCATATGCTTCAATACTGAAGGTGTGTGACCATTCAAAGCCATCATGTCACTATTTTTACCAGCACAAAACATCAAACTAGAATATTTTTGTCTTCCTTCTCAACTCAAATCAGTCAAGTCTAAATTATGTCAGGCTACAGATAACTCAAGTCATGATTTTTGGGACTCAAACCTGCACGAATAGATTGTTTGGCCACTTGAGAGCAGAATGAGTCCTAAAACCCAGAAATTAGTTAGCAGCTTACCACTTCCTGTTCCCTCGGCCTGTGGTTTATGGGTTTTTGGTTAGATGGCTGAAATAAGGTCTGTGGTTAACACAAGCTCTAGACATTTTACATAAAATACCTCAGTACACCAGTTGTGATTTCCTTAATCTTTTATGTCTCTTTTATGGCGCTTTGGCAAACTACTACTAACTTTGTAGGAGGAAAGGCTTTTGTAGAGAAGTGAAGAGCTAAATCAAACAATAAGTTGCAAGTTTAGCAATGGTCACGTTGAAGTCATGCACTCAGGCTTAAAAAATCCTAAAGGTGGTGTTCATTTGTGAAGATTGTCTTGCTGAACAAAACGTGTAAGTATCATAAACTTTTGTTTGTCACAGAACTTATTTTCTGCAGTAATCCAAAAGCCAATGTAAAACATCCCATTGGCTTTTTGTCGAGGGAACCAGGGTGATGCTAACTTCTGGGTTGGCAAACAAAAATACGTAATCCCTGCAGTACATCTGCTGCCTTAGGTACTAAATGCTCCACTATGTTTATCAGCTGTTTCTGTAACTGTAGCTGTGTCTGTCTGCTGATTGGTGCAGTTGCATGTTGCGATGAAACTAAACCAAGACAGTTCAGCTGTGGGCTGCAAAACCAAAACAATGTGAAAAACTAAAAAGCTCCACTGAGCTGAGTGGAACTGTAGAGTCGGGCTCAACACCACAAGTGATGACTTTCATGTTACACAAGGTCATTTAATCCAATTTAAAAATATCAATTACTGCAGCTTTGAATCTAACTCAAATTCAAGTCTCAAGTCTGCCAACCTCATGCCTGATCAGTTTATATGGAACTTGATAAGCCCAGTCCTGTCACCATCATGTCTTCACCATGGATCCTCTATCAACACCTCACACACCTCAACCACACAACATACAGATTTCTGTGCTGAGATATCGAGTGCCCTTTTGACACATGGCGCTATTTTGAAATCCAAGCTTGCGTGGGAGGATTTAGGAGCGTCTCCTGGACGAGGCAAGTGGCGGCTGAACGTCCAGACTGCTGGACGGGAGGATACCGGTCATCTTGACCCACACCCTGAGCCTGCTAACAGAGGTGCAGCAGCCACCTTGGCTAAGTGCATTCCCTGGGGTCCTGTCCCAAATCCCTGCTTGACCCTGACTGATAAACTGTGCTATGGATAGACCACTCAGTTTTTCCTTTTAAAATACGGGTTAATTCAAAGTTTCCACAACAACAAATGGTTCTCTTGGCTACTGCGGTTCATGTAATGATCTACAGAGGTTTTTTTAGGAACAGAAAACCCCATATGTCTCCAGTCAAAATGATATTTTATTAACCAGTATCAGTACTTTATGAGCATCTTCACATAACACAATGAATGGGTTTCTGATCCATTTCTTGATCCATTTTACGGGAGTATATGTGAGTCGCCATATGCATACATGTTGAAAAGTATTAAACCATACCATAAAAGTTCTGATTTCATAAAGCAAAAAAAATGAGAGATGGACAAACAGGATGAGGTTGTGAATTAAGAGACAGTAAGACATAAAAAAGAAAAAGAAGGATGAACTACACGGACAGACAGGAAGAGAAAGTTTTGTGGCTTCAGGAGGCTCCAGGTTTTGGTATTGTACTAAGCTCAGGGAAGTCTGGCCTGCGTCAGCCGCCTGCAGACAGTAATTGGCCACGACTGTCAGGACCCTGCACTCGCATGTTTATGGAAGGATGGGATTAACACGTTATGGGCCCCAGTACCCGTCTGAGAAGCTGATAAGATTTTTGGAGGCCCTTTTTGTGGGTGATGTTTAGATGAGGCCCAAAAGAGGATCCAGTGTACGGAAAGTTCACCATGCAGAAAAAAAGTGCAGTATTCACTTTCTTCAGGTGACTATGTTCAGGACACAGAGAAGTGATTTATTTGCAACAACATACATCCATGTACTTCTTTATTCTGTAGTGTCATTTTATTCTCTCGTTCTTGTGCCACAGTTTCTTTGTGTCCACTGTTCTGAGAATGGCAATAAACCAGAGCAGGGGGACTCCTGCACAATACTTCAACTCAGCAGTCCCTCCCGTCTTATCGTGCACTCCAGCTTGGCCGGATTGGGCAATATAAATTGGACGTGCCCAAAAGAGACGCCGGTTCCTCTTTTGGGTCTACACATTGTTTCGTCTAGGCCTGTATTTATTTAGATGTAAATCAGCTTGCAAAAGTGTTACGTCCTGTCCTTGTGTAGTGGGCGGAGGACTGGTGCTCATTTGTTGGAGGAAGTCAGCTCCATCGAGATTGGAGCTCTGCGGATTGTTTTCCATTATAAGGCTGTTATTGATGTGAGAGGGTGACATCATGCAGCCTCACCCTTCAAGGCTGGGTCAGTGAGAAAGAACTCCCACACCAATCTCTTACTCAGCATCATCGTGAGGATGCTGGGCTTCTCATCATGCTGCCATGAATATGAAGCTGTGTAGGGGTTTTAAAGGTGCAGCCTGTCAACTAAAGAGTCCCACAACTTAAACTCAAAACACACAATCGGATTAATCAAATACATTTTTTATTTTTTTATTTCAGTGGCTCAAATGGATGAATTATGAGATATAGGTAAAAGGCCCCTCGTGCTTCCTTCACAGGACTCCCACAAATGACATGGTCCTAGTAGTAGTTTTGGTCTTGATGCTGCTTTTCAGTCTTTGTAGATGTTTTTGCATCACTTTGCAGTCATTTCTCAAATGTCTGCAGTCATTTGCTTTTCTTAGTCATTTTGCATCTCTTTAAGGTGATTCTGCATTGCTTTATGGTCATTCATTCATTCATTCATTCATTCATTAGTCATAACGCTTTATCCTTGCATGGTGGCTGGAGTCAATCAATCAATTTGTTCGACCTGTACAAAAGTGAAAGTGTAAAAGTGAGAATGGCATCAGTTTCCTCATCTAACTCTTCTCAAGAAAGTAAGGAAGCATGTTACCCAAAATGTCAAACTATTCGACTTTGGAAGTAATAATACAACTGCATCCCACGCTCTTAAATCTCCTGACGATGACCATGAACACCAGTAAAAGCGCCACAAAAGAGCTAGTAGACTATACAGTATTTCAGTTGAGAAACACAACCAATGCAAATTGGCATCTATAAATAAACGGCTTTCATTATAAACTAGGTGTAATACTTAAAGATTTGGTCTTTAAATAAATCTTGTTCATTTATTTTCACTAAAAGGTGCAAAAGTGCAGTTTAAAATAATTTTAAAGCTTCTTCTTTCAAAGCATGATGCCCTTGATGAATAATGCACTTTGCCTCTAGGACAATTAGTAACAATTACGTCACCTTTTTTTGGCCTTCTACTTGTGCTTCCCCTGAGCCAATCAGTGGCATGTTAAAAACACCAAACATAACGGTGAGATGTAGCATTCATTACACCAGGGTTTGTCTTTGTCTTTAGTTCTTGGTTGTCATCTGTGTCTACTGTTAAGCATACATTTTGATCATTTTTGTGATTGTTTCAGCTAGTGTGAGCTGGGACAGACTCCAGCCACCCCTGCACAGGATGAGCAAGTAGATGCATAATGGATGGGTGAACATTAAACTGTACGGAATACTATTTTAGTTTGTGCTTGTTGGCCTTTTATTTACATGAAGTTTGTTGTTTGTTTGTGTCATTTAATGGTCTCTGATTATGAAGGAACCAAAAAAATCCCACACACTGCATTCACTTTATTAGCAACTTTTCAGCATGCAAAATACATTAGGATGCAAGAGGGGGAAAAAGGAGGGAATAAAGAAGAAAGAGAAAGATGAAGAAAAGTTGTTCTCAAAAGATGTTATTTCTACATCATAAAAATGAAGTGAAGAGTCTGCAGGCAGTGTTGTTTCAGAATGTGTTTGAATCTATATTTCTGGCGAGTAATTAACTATCATCCGTAGTATTGCTCATTTCCACTCTCGCCATCCTCGCTCCTTTGAGTCTCATGTCCTCTCCCGGCTTCCGTAGACATTCCTTCACTGTCAGTTAGTGTGCGGTGACAGACAACCATCGCTGAGCCACCAACCCAGCCAAACTATGGAGGAGATTAACAACATTGAAGTCGTTCCGTGCACAGAGTCCGACTATTTGAAACCGTTCAGGGTGCACTATAACCAGGTGAGTTAATTCTGTCTGATAACGGTTGATAGAAGCTGCTGGATGCTGTAGGCTAGCCCAACCCCCTCCCATTCATTATGCTAGCAGGCTAGCATAACATGAATGAATTATGACCTTAAACACAGACGTTGACAGCAACAATTGTCATTACTGTAACCGCAGTGACACAACCGCTGTATTAGCTGTGTTTTCATATATGGTGGGCTCAACAGTTGCCACTGTGGTTGACGTGAACCTGAGACGGCTAAGAGGCAGCTAGGGGCTAACATTGCTAACGGTAGCTTGCTGCAGAGGTTTTTTTTTCTTTAGTTGAGCATCACGTTAACGTTAGCACATGCTTTACATTAGTGTAAGGAGGTGTGGATAACACGGGTCAGCAGTGTTATGTACCAATGGAAGATGTTGATGTCCGTTTGTTGAAACCGGTTGATGTGATCTCTTAAATTTGTCTTTTTGTGAATGTAGTCTGGTTGTTGTAGGATCTGCAGGTGAGAGGTCTTTGACACCTTCAGGTTTACATTGAGCTAAATTGACCATTTATATGACGGACATTGTAGAGCCTTTGCCTGTTTAAACCTATGGGAATTTACACATTTAAAATGACTCTGTAATATCTGGTTAACCACACTATGATCAAAGTACAAGTCCAGGATGTAACATGAAAAACTGCAGGGAAATGTGTTTGCAGCTCAGGACAGGCGCAATATTTTGCATGAAAGACAAATTATTCAAAGGCTTTGTTTTAGCAAGTCTCTATGTCTTATAGTCCTTCTCAGACCTGTTAACTCTGACAGAGTAGAGCTCCAACAATTAGTTGATTGGCAGAAATTGAATCAGCAACTATTTTGATAATTGCATAATCCTTTTAGTTTTAGCAGGTTCTAACTTCTCATATGTTAGGATTTTACCTTTTTCTTTGTCACCAATGATAGTACACTTAATATGTTTTGGACTGCAGGTCAGACAAATCAAGACATTTGAATATGACAAATTTATATCTTCCTAAGGTAGAGAGTATATCATCATTTTGCCCAACCCTAATAGGAAATCAATAATGACAGGTTAACATTGAAGCCTAAAAGTCACTCTCTAATATCAAACATATCTTATAGGCTCGTGCAGCACTTCTTGTATAGATTCAGAAGCCCCCTTAGGTCTACTTCTGCTCTGTATTGAACCATGCTGGCATATTTAGTGCTTTGTAGAGGTATAGTGGGTGCAGGTCTACTCACTACTTCATCCATCCTCTCATTCATCTATCCATTTTTGGCTGCTTATCCAGGTCATGATGGCAAACGGGGCGGGCAGAGTGGATGTTGTATGACTGAAATCTTCTTAACTTAACATTTTATCAAAGGGGTTCAAAAGCTGTCACACTTCATAGTAACTGTACCAGTGTTTAGCAGTAGACACTCAGTATTTTTAGTTGCATATTGGAAATGGAAAGGTATGAAATTATAACCCTACAGCATCAGCCCACGGTAATATTACCATGGCTTGTTTGTCTGATTTTTATAGGTTTGCCATGTGTCTTTGAACTAGAAGAAAGCAAAGTGTGATGACTGTGTGTCCTGATGGTCTTGAGCAAAGTGAGAAATGTTGCCTTACCCAAACAAAGGCAGCAGTCCAAGACGAAATTATTTTTAGGTTTCAAAATATTTGTGCAGTTCCGCTGTTCCTGGGTTATAGAGTTGGCTTCTGTTTTGTAAGATCTCAATAGTGACAGTAGCACAAAGGAATCATTGTGATGAAACTCGCTCTTAGAAATCAGAAAATGCATGGACCTGCTTTTTGCTTCCATTATAGATGAAAGGAAGATGCTATTTAACCTAGTGTTGATGTAGTCAGATTTATGTTGTTATTTTTTAAGTTGTTCTAGAAGTGTTTGTTTTAAAGTGGGAAAACATAGAGAAACTGCAACTGGTGTACATCTATGATTTGAAGATGCTCTTTTGTGGTGTTGCCTTCAATTTAATTGGAAAACTTAAGTACCAAGACTCACACCTGTGACGTGGGGGGGGGGGGGGGGGGGGGTTAAGCTTGTCAGGAGAATGGTGGAACGGGTTAAGACAGCAGATGGACGACAAAAGAGATGATGGTGGACTCCCTCTCCGTTCTGCCCTCCCTTTCATCCTCGTCATCACTCCTCCGCAGCTCAGGAGGGGTTTGTTCAGGGACTCCCAACAAAGGCTTTTCAGTCACACTGAGGGAGCATCTCTTCCCAAAACCTTTTTATGTTCCCGAGTACATCTGCAGCCCAGCCACTGGTCAATAACTGAAATCTACTCACACGCACAGAAACCCACTCTAAAAGTGCATGTCACGCGTAAGAGGCCCTCTTCATCATTAGTGTGTATTGGTGTTTTGTCTCCTCTCCCTTGCCTCGCTCCACAAAGCAGGTGATTGTCCCTTGTTGACTCTGGGAAACCCCTCTTATCTCTGTCGCCTGGTGCTTATGTTGAATTACAGGTTGATACTTAGAGCAGGATAATTGCCTTCCATTTATTCATTATAATGATTTGAATTATTCATCTGTAATTATGTATCTCGTGGAGCTTACGATCAGTGGCCCCTTGCTCCTTCAATGAATAAGATCTATTATTAAAACACACAATTTCTCACATGACTAGTTATTTATTGGCTTGGGCTTGAATCATGGCAGTAAAATGACCCTTGTGTGTATGAGTGTGTGCATGTATTGTAGATGAAGAGATGATTTATGGCGTAGTTAATGGTGTTTCAGTTAGATAACTTATTAACTTTCAGAAGAATTGTATCTTATTATGCAAAATTATTATAAATATTATGCATGATATTTTCCCATATCATGACATATATCAAGAATGCAACAGTAATTTTTTTGTCTACCAGCTACTGGCAGCTAATGATTATTTTCATCATCGATTAATAATCAGTTCTTCAATTATTTTATTTATCATTTAGTTAGTTAATTAGTTAGTTAGTGGCACTTTATAGTCCATAATGTGGAAAATCTGATGATCATTTTCTTGATTAATTGGTCAAACTTTTTGTCTAGAAAACATCAGACAACAGTGAAAGATGTCCGCCCCACTTTGCAAGATGACATCTTCAAAAGTCCTGCATTGTCCGACCAACAGTCCAAACCCAAAGATATTCAATTTACTATATTAAGAAAAGCAGCAAAGTTGCATTTGATAACCTGGAACCATCTAATTGTTTTGGTTTTTCTCCTTGAAAAATGACTGAAACAATCAATCATCAAAATTGCTGCTGATTTAATTTTTTTGTCTGTCCACTAACCAGTAAATCGACTTGATATTGCAGCTTTTGACTGATAAATGATCTATGATCCAAATTTTCAGTCATCGACTGTTTCAGCTCTTTACCAGCCCTAATACGTTGTGATAAATTGAAGCATGTATGTATTTGAAGTAAATACCTCACATCAATGCTACTGAATGCACCATTTTGGCAGACGCTGTTTAAAAGCGGTTAAAACAGAAATAGGCTGTAAACGGTTCCTCCTACCAGTCAGGTTTGAGTAGAGGGACACTAGCATGTAAACTGACTTTATTTGATTTGAGGTTTTCATGCTTTCTGTGGATTTCACTGGAGGACACAGTCATGTGGGTGTGTACTTGAAGAGTGCGTCCTTGACACTGTATTCGGCACTCATACATAGGTCCCACTAACAAGGCTGCTTTAACGCTGCACATCCTGTAATTCAGCTCGATCAGTTTATGCAGGTGCAGATGCTTTTGTCATTGTCATTTTTAGACCTTGCTGATCATTAGTTCACTGGTTGTAATGTGTGGATGATACTCATGTCTTTGTCTTTGTTGAGGCTGGTGAGAGGACAGAGAGTGGAGCTAGAGCCACAAAAAAAAAAAAAAACTGGAGAGCTCATGTTGAGAATCAAAGAGTGCTATTGTGTTTGAGGAGGTAGTTGATTTTTTTTTTCTTCCTGCTGCAGCTGCCGGCTTTATAGTGTAGTAAGCACAGGAGGTGTGTGTGTGATGGTTATTAGACTTTAAGTACCTAAAAGATCAAGACCATACATCCCTTCCTACAATAGCCATTCACACAGGAGCATTTCTGATGCCCAAAGCCAGAGGGACCACATTAATTTCAAGGTCCTGTGTAGCCTGTTCCTGCTTCCCTTCCTCTCCCTCTCCCTCTCTCTCTCTCTCTCTCTCTCTCTCTCACGTTCTCTGTCTCCATCCATGTCTCTCTCTCTCCCCGTGGGCTAATCTCTCTGTCGTAATCCATGTCGGCCATGATTCCCCGTCTCCCCTGGGCCATTCAAGCTGTACCCGCCCCCCTTCTCTCAGCAAGTGGCCCGAGTAATGAGGAGAACCCCACCATCTGTGAGTGGTGACAGGACACTAGAGAGGGAAGGTGTGTGTGTGTGTGTGTGTATGTGTGTGTGTGTGTGTGTGTGTGTGTGTGTGTGTGTGTGTGTGTTGACACATTCATACTGTTTTGTCTGTCATTCTATTGTTTTTCTTTATCCTGCAACTTTCTTTTGGAAATCACTCTGGATGACTTTCTTTTCTCTTTTGCTTTCTTGAAGTGATTTTTCTGTCAGATTTCATACCTTCCACCATCTGCTGTAACCACAACCACCACCTTCTGGTTACAGTCGCTCACATTGACACTGGAAGGACAGCGCACTTTTCCTGTTTGTGCTGTAAATCAGTTTCAAACTAGATCTGTGTTTTTTTCACACTAAAAAGCTGTGCTTTTTCAAGAAAGAGTGGATGAGTCTGAAAATACCAGATGGTCTATATAAACATGCTTTGTCATAAAAAAGTTGATGTTATCTAATGTCTTTTGTCCGACCAACAGTCCAAACCCTAAACAGATTCACTTCAGTGTCATGTATGACAAAGAAAAGCATCAAATTATCACATGTGAAAAGCTTAAGAAAACCCTTATTTGATTGTCAGAATGGCAATTAATTTTCCGTAAATTAACTAATTGATTAATTGACTGATCATTGTAGCTCTTATTCCATGTCATGTGTGGACAGAAGCAAAGTTAAAGAACAATAACCTTTTTGTTTCAGCTAAACACTCATTTTACATGTCAATATACAAAATCAGGTCGTAGCTTACAGCCACTGTTGGACAGTAACACACCATCACAGTAATGTGATTACTTTTCCCCATAATGAGTAGTTATGCTTTGTTACCTCAGCTCTGTTAACTCAATGTGTATATATATATATATATATATATATATAAGTGTACAATGTTGATTTTGGTTTGGTCTCTCTATGTTCAGCTGACTGGTCTAAGATGTGCTAGATTGGGGCCGGGGGTGTGAGGAGATGCTTAGCCTCTACCAAAACAGGAGAAATTGGACTCCCAGTAACTCCAAAGTTGTCTCATTAAATGTTGTGTCTTCTCTAGCTGACATGTTAATAGTAGCCACTAGTAAACCCACATTCAGCATCCCCTGATCTCCGGGCTGCTGCTGCACAGCCACTGGCGCTAAGCTAGCATTCGATGATCAGTAAATACCTCCAGACAATAAGCTGGCTGCATGTTAAATCATAATGTCTGTGTCATGTCATGTGTTGTGGTCAGGAAAGATTCAGTAGGTTTTTTGACTAAGTTACGGGAACTGTCAGTTGTTTTGCAGTTGCCTGCCTCTACTGTAATATTTCGTAACCACAAACCATATGTTTGTTTCTAGATATTTTTGCTCCATTTTTAAAAACAAAAAACTTTATTCTACACAAAGAAACTTTCTAACTACTGAACATTTATTAAAATATTTACTTAAAGGATGCTAACAACAGAGAGAATAGAAAAAATGAAATGCATGGCGATATGATTATACAGATAAATTAAAGGAAAACCTGGAAAATTAATAGAGAAACAAGACAATACCCCCAACCATAGAGGACATGGGGTCACTGA
The DNA here is from genome assembly GCF_002814215.2 of Seriola lalandi dorsalis. Taxonomy (NCBI): domain Eukaryota; kingdom Metazoa; phylum Chordata; class Actinopteri; order Carangiformes; family Carangidae; genus Seriola; species Seriola lalandi. The sequence continues at coordinate 2,796,232 of NW_019525097.1, read as the reverse complement.
ATGGTTTGAGAATGAAAATGATGAATCATATTCTATGACCAGATGGCAACCCAGTTTAACACCTATGGGAGATTTTGGACTGACGTGTCAGACAGCGCGCTCCACCAGCGTCATCAAAACACCAATGAGGGAATATCTTTTGGAAGAACGGTGTTCATCCCTCCAGCAGAGTCCAGACACCTGGACTCTGAATGCCAAGGTGTACTGAACTGGTGGCCCAACACCTTACCGAGACACTTAATGTTCCTTTAATATATTACCTGTCTGTACGGTCCCATAGTATCCTGTTGAATGACTGTAATATATCATAGCTTTTTCCGACAGCAATGTAGAATTCAATGCAACATCACAATCATCATCATTATAAAATGATAACTTTTAAGTGGAAGATTTTGTCATGTAAAAATCCATTCATTGACAGGAAAAATGCTCTTCCTCATACATTATTCAATAACCACTCCTTACAGAGCATCAAGACACGAGAAGTGCATCCCCGCCTCAGTAATGACAAGTAATTTATCACCCACACGCCTTCGCACTCATTTTCCTTTCATCGATGAAAAGTGAGAGGGGCGCGGCTGGCTTGGCCTCACGGAGGAATGATGTGCGTGTAAGAAGCTCGCACACTTTTGTTGACATGACAGGGTTTTGTAAGAGTAGCTACACCAGTTGACTGTCTGCGGCGCGGCCAGAGCATCTTTCATGACATGACTGCACGGCGAGGAGTTTTGATGATGTCGACGCTTTACTAATGGTTGACACTGGGAGGAAAGGTGGCAGGTATCGCATCTTGCTTGATCAGGTTCACATCTTGTGAGGTCATAAGCATACGGATCCGTGGAGCATGAACCTGCAGTTTTAGTTTATTTTAACTAGATCTGCAAGGCAAAATGTATCCTCTTTGTAAATTAAATTTCCTCACTATCACACACTTTTTATATCACAATTAAAAAAATTAATTAATTAAAATCCCCAAAATGTAATTTTTATCTGTTTTTATCTAATTAGCAATGATATAAAACAGTGTACAATATATACATATATATATATATATATATATATATATATATATAACATAGCTTACATTTTTAAACAATTTTTCAGACCTGGTGGTAATTGATTTTTTTTTTTTTTTTTTGTGTGTCAGTCTTACCTACAGACGGGTGATAAATTAAAGGAAAAATCAACATAAAGTGTCTCAGTAAGGTTTTTGGCCTCCACGTGCTGCCAGAACAGCTTCCCTGCATCTTGGCATTGATTCTTCGAGTCTCTGAACTCCACTGGAGGGATGAACGCCGTTAGAGATATTCCCTCATTTGTTGTTTTGATGATGGTGGTGGAGAACGCTGAGGTGTTCAATTGGGTTTGAGATTTGATGACTGCAACGGCCACAGCGCATGATTCACATCGTTTTCATACTCATCTAACCATTCAGTGACCCCATGTGCCCTATGAATGAGGTCACCGTCATCCTGTTTCTCTACTCGTTTTTCCTTTAAGGTGTCACCCGTCTGTAGCGTTTACAGTACTTAAAGGTGACACCATAGTAATACCAAAACTAAACCTACACAAACTTTGGCTTCATGCTCTCATTTCACACCACAACATAGTGATAGATAGTTAATGATGCGTGAGCGGCATTATGCTAGCTTGGCTTCACAATGAAGCCCTTTGGTTGTGACCTGTTAGGTCGTGCACCAGTCGTTCACTGTTTGTTGACAGTAGATCTACAGTGGTCCTCATTAGATGTATCTGTAGCCCAGCTTAAACAGAAACTGGGTAGAAGTTGGGAAGGATTCGTAGTTTCTATGGATTGAGATACGGTTTTCCTGATAAATGACACAAAGCATTGCAGTGCTGTCTTCAGGCCTTCTCCTTAGATGCACTTGTGACTGTATACTATTATCATCTCTGTAATTTTAGGGTTGGTTATAGTATTCAGTTAAAAATACCACTGAACAATTCAGTGATTCATACTGAAAGCAGGTTAATCTGCTGTTAGACAGAGCTGGTTATAGGTCTGCAAAGCAACAGCCCTGCTATAAATGCTACAATTTGAAGGTTAAGTGTAGAGCTGAAATTATTGGGCAAAAGATTACCCGCCAACAATTTTGATAATCAGGTAATTGTTTTAAAACATTTGCTGGACGAAGCTTGTGAAATGCAAGGATTAGCTTGTTTTCTGTATTTTGTGTTAATATTGTAAATATAGCACATTTGAGTTTTTGATTGTGGAACAAAACCAGTAAACACCCAGGGCTATGGGAATTGTTTGTTTGTTTGTTTTAACATTTCATCAACCAAATAAGAAGTTCATCAATTAGTTAAAATAAAATCAACGGATTAATTGATAATGATCTTTTTTTTTTGATGGGGTTGTATCCATTTTGGGGCCAAAGTTTGTGGCATTTAGTTACATGATATTGTACAGATGTTTCTGCTGTTTTGTCCACAACATACAGTGTTTCTACAGTAATATTAAACCAGCCAGATTTATAACATAATATTATAAATCCCTCATCTCTTTAAGAAGTGCTTTCTTATGTTTGACAATGAAAAAAAAATGTTTGCACACATCAGAAAGTTTTGGATGGAAGGACACAAACTCCTGCACAGTCAGTCAGTTGTACTTAAAACTGCATGTAAGGGTTTTATTCCCTTCAGATAGAAATCTAAACGTGGTTCATTGCAGCTCTAAGTACGTCTTTGGCACAGTGGCACATCCTAACTCAGATCCTGTTGCTACAACAGTAGCTCTATTATGTTTGATTCTATCAGTGCAATTAGCTTGCCATTTCACCTCCTCCCATGTCTTGGGTGGTGCTGAAACGCACTTGCACACAAGAAGGCACGTCTATTGTAGGTGAAATAAGCCTTTTCTTGTAAAGCTGTCATCTTTGTGTCTGAAAAAGCTCGTGGGTGGAGGGAGCGATGTAGCCTAAATTTGAATCAAGGCCATATTTCCTCAGGCATAGAAAATGTAGGCCAACTTTACCATATTTATACAGCATGTAATGTGGAGACAGGAGTACGTGCTAAGCTAATGATTCTGTTTAATTTACTTATCTGTGCTGATTTGATGTGAACAATAAAAAGTAAAAGTCACGTTATATTGAATGCAATTTTTTTTTTTTTTTGTCTCTGACTTCCCCGTCCCGTGACCCTCAGCTCTAAGCCCACTAGTTCCTACCAGTGTAAATCTTTAAAAACAGGTCACAAATATATACTATTATTGTATTGTATTGGTGCACATAGTTATAGATAGTTGTAGATTCCTGTATATTTCAACCTGGTGTATTTTCTGTGAGGTGCTCTTGATCAGCTGTGATGAGCACCTGTTGAAAATGGTCGGAGGAGGGACAAACCAGGTTATCGGGGGATGTGCTGGAATAACTCTGATCTGCTGGCGCATCTTACCGGACCTATAGCATGTGCAACTCGCTTCTTGATGCCAGATACCACAGGCATCCTCAGAGGTCTTGTAGAGTCCATGCCTTGGCGGGTCAGAGCTGTTTAGGCGGCATGCCGAGGACCAACAGCATATTGGGTGGTGGCCAAAATGTTTTGGCGTTTTGCCTTTAATTGATAGTATATGGTTCAAAGTCAGACAGGAAACGTGGGGAGGGAGAGATGTTGTACTTGACTTAACAGATTTTGCATGAGACAGTCCCCGACTATGTTTAAATGCTAATATTTTAAACTAAAAACCAATCGGGCTGAAGTCTCTCTTGACAGTCTTTTGTGGAGACCGAGCCACAGCTCTAGCCATTCATACATCAGTGGATGAGAACTGCTTGTTGAGTTCACACCAAAAGTAAAGTCAAATTAAACGATGAATGAATTCCTTATCATTTTGATTTTCCTTAATAGAGTTTGGCTGCCCGAACTGCAAGTACCTCGCCTCACCTGGTATGAATGAAAATGAACCAGACTAGATCTCAGGACGCCAGAGATGTACACACCTGTGACGGCAGTTCAATTTCACTTGCGCTGCTGGAAATTTAGTTGAGGCGTGTTCAGCTTCACATCTCGTTGATGTGATGATGTGACCATAGGGCATATAAACACTTAGTTACAACAACTTCTGTCACTTAAGTTGAATAATTACAGGATGTGTTTCAACATTTAGTCATCAGGAATCTCTCCCTGAACATACAGCTATTTTTCATGTTCTGCTGACGGTTAAAAAAAAATATTATGCAAGTAATGTAATACAGTTCTATAAACACTTAAGTTTGCAGTTTCTTTCATGTGCTTGTTGCTGTACTACAGTTGATAAAGTTTAAGAATGTCATCTGATGCAGACACGCAGATGTTTTCGTAAGGTGTGGTTTGTGATATTACTTCAACGTGCCCAAGCAAGCAGCAGTTGTGGGGCAGTTGTTGCCTTTACAGTAATCAAATTGAATAAATCACATATGATTTGACATCCTGTCATGCTAGTCATATGACACAAAGGAAGTGAGATGTTGTGATACACTGATTGCGTCTTATTGCGCCTAACTGCTGTCTGGTGCTGAGGGGGTTGAAATAGTCTTTATTGTGTTTATTTATGCTGTTAATTTTGTGTTATTCCTTCACAGAATGGCACAAAGAAATCCTGGGACTTCATGCGAACCCATGACAGGTAAAAATCATTTCTTTCATTACTGCTGGATGGAAGCAGTGCTCCTTTCCACTCTTTCTGTGTCCACACATAAACACACAAATCTGTCAAAACCATTTTTCTTTTTTCAAAATGGGCTATATAATAAAACCAGATTAGACACTGATGTGGAATAGGTCTAAAACACAGTGGAGTTTGGTTTGCACAGCCAAGACATCACTTCTAAAGAATGTCTGCCAATAAAATAGCTCTGAGATGTAAAAACATCAGCATGTTCATCATGTCAGGAGACATATTGCAATCTGAAGAGCTTGTCTCTAAAGCATCTGAATCTGATCTAGCTCTGGGGGATCAACGGATGAGGATGAATGTGGTGATGTGAGCGCTGAGGAGCTTGATTTGCACCAATCCTGACCCGTGCTCTCCGTGTAGCTCTAAATCTTATTTCGTCTCTCCGTCCTCTGCTTTTGGATGTTATTGCAATGCAACTGAGACACACATTTCAAGAGAAATACTGTCTGTCTGTCTGTCTGTCACAACAAACTGCTGTAATTTTTAATCCTAGTTCAGGGAAGCTTTCTGGTGCAGCATAAAATATATATATGTAATAGTAAAGCAATATGTTCATACTGTGTGGGCATTTCAACAGAAAGTCAAAGAAGACAACTTGTGTGTCATCACCTGTAGCTGTAATTAGCATCTCCTCCTCATGGTATTTTTATTCTGTCCTACACTGGGAGGATGGTCAACCCAAACCAACCTTGTTTTTTTAGGATCTAGCGCCCTGTTATTCTACGTGGAAATGGCTATAAATGTCTGAGCTTCACAGGGGACACTGTAAGAGAAATATCACACATTTGTGTCAAAGCCTCGGTTCCTACGCTCTGTTTTTGCTCAGGGTACCATAATGCCCTGAGGTAAGTCTCAGGTCATTTAAACCCTCTTTCCTCCACCCCTGACCCCAAAAAGAGGTCCCTGTAGTGATAGTACCACAGAGACAAAAGCAGTAAAGAGAAAATAGCCCATGGGAACATCCAGCTATTCCTCAGGTGGAAATTCTGCCTAAGTGTTATTCCCCCACAAGCGGATATTGAATGGATGCAGGACTGTTTTGCATTTTTGTTTAAGTGTGCGTAACATTTTTCTTCTCAGCAGGCGTCACTCGGTCTTTAATGTTCAGGTACACCAGCGAGAAAAGTGAAAAACAAATCTGAGCAAAGACCACATAAGGTTGTAAGACATGTCATGAGAGTTGCTGGAAATATTTAATTTGGTGAACGTCTTAACGAAGATTATTCTCTGCTTACATTTTTTGCAAAGATTAGTTTTTTTGGTTTTGAAACTGATTCCTCATGGAATGAAGGCTCCCAGTTAAATAACAGTGATTTGTCATTAAGGTTCACAAACATTCACCTTCAACTTCTTTTGTTATTACTCTACCAAGTAACTGCATTTTGATAAATTCTTCTGGACAACTTAATCCCTTGAATGTGCAATTGACAAGGCTAACATTAAGCTTCAGTGGTTCTACAACGTGCTGACGTCTCAGTGGCCACCGTTACTTTGACACCATTCATCAATCCTTTCATTTCCCACCACTAAAGTCTGGCTGTGAGTCCAGTGATAACATTATGAGCATGGCGGCCCAGACATCCCTCTCCATGTCATGTCCTGTCGCTCTTCCATGGGGTTCCAATGTCTTCCCAGATCTGATGAGATATTGAATCTCTCCACAACGAAGAGTGTGACTGAAACTTCTCATTTTGCAATCAAATTTATTCAGGTACTACCGAGAACTCTTGGTGATAAGTTGGAGCTGGAGGGTAGATTGGTAAATTGGGAGCTGCATCCTCGGACTCACCTCTTCACCAATCTGGTACAACGCTGGCTTTACCACTGACGGTACCAGTCCTTCCATCGCTCTCACACCGCATCTTACCCTCATCCCGAGCCACTGTTCACCCCTTTATTTGGGGCATTGCATTCCTTCCAATGGGACTGGGAAGGGGTAATGTTTTCCGCCAGATGTGCAATGGGCGCCGATAAGGAGGTCCTGGCCCTCAGTCGCACTAAAGGTCTCAGCCTGGTGAAGCCGACAGAACTGCATCAAAAAGCAGAGATGCAATCTTGAAGTCTTTGTACAGGACACTGATCAGTTCTGGGCTGTGCCTTGAGATGTCGTCCATGAAATTGATTTGTAACAAGGCAAATACCCTCCAAGAACTTGCTTCACCAACGTCTAAGCTTTACTCTAAAGTTACAAAAATACATGTTTGCAAATTCCCATCGCCTTGTTATTTTGACACCTATGTGTTTATGGGAGTGTTTGCGTAGTGGTGCTTGTTTATTACTGGAAGTGACTTTTAATGAGAGCCAGAGTGTTTGTCAGTTCAAGAAATTTAAGAGACAGAAAGATCAAGTCATTTGCATATTTTGTGGTTTCGGTGCAGTCCTGCTCATGTGTCTTTGTTCTCTTCCATGCCATTGAGTTGAGTCTTCATCTATCTCCAGCCAGGTAATACCTGTGGAGGCTACACATCATTCTGCTTTTCATGTTTGGGATGAGTTTGGATCAATTTGTAGCACACAGTCAGTTTATTTTTAATCAGTATTAGTAGAATGAACAACAGCTGCAAGGATTCATTTTTTTCAGTAATTATTCAAGAGAAAAACAGCAAAAAATGAATTGGTATCAGCTTCTCAGATGTGGGGATGTGCTGCTTTTTCTTTAGTGAAGTATATTGAGTACCTTTGGGTTTAAAACTGTCGATTGGACATAAATGCATCACATTTAGTTACAAGAACTACAGGCAAGTTTGTCTGTAGACTTGTTGGTTGAGTCATTGCCTCAGTTATGGTATTGAAGATGGATTATGTAGAACTTTACACAGTTTTTCCCCAGTACAACAAGAGCCTGTTCTGATGAGCTCTGTGTTGGGATCAGTACTCACCTTAGTCCTGCTCCTCATTTGTCTCCCATAACCCACTTTTTCCCGCCGTCCAGCCAGAAGCCCTGCAGAGAAAGCTTAACGGTGCGTGAAAAGTCCTGAGCGTCCGTTTAGCCTGCTTCTTGGTTTAACCATTAGAATTTTTTTTTTCCTGCAGGAAGCTGTAGAACAGCAGTAATGGTGTGGAACAGCACTACAAAACCCAGACCTCAAGGGACAGCTCTCATGCCTCAGGCTTGTGTGGCCCACTTTTGAGCTAAATCTACCATATTGCCTTATCCATACTTGTGCTCTACAGTGGTGATGCTCTTTCTGATCCAGCTGTAGACTGTCACGTACATGGCTAATGGTTTTTCGTAGCTTAAATGTTTGTTAGACACATTCAGAAGATTTTCAGAGAAACAGATTAATTATGATTAAGTTCTAAATTTTCTGATAAATTCTCTTTGGAAATGTCAACATAATCCATGCACAAAAGCTAAGACTTACGTAACGACATTATTAGCGATGCTTTATCAAACTCTGATAATTGCCTTTTTGTGGGTTTCTGTAACTGGTTGGCTTGGATGTGAGGCCCTGAAGGCATCAGTATACATATAACAAATTAGTTTGTATGATGTTTTGTTCTGCCTTTCTCAGCAGTTGTTTGTGAAATGCCACAGTGCAAGATGGCAGTGTCACGCCTCCAAGGTCTCATTTAGAAAATTCTGTCTTTTGCATCCTTGTAGTTTGAACACAATGAAATGTTCGGGTATGACAGTGCACACTTTGGGACAGTCTCTACTTGAAAGTGTTCACCATATACACATGATTCCTCCATCGGTAAAGGGCCTTCAGACACAGGTATATGATGCGATAATCACTTTTTGAAGCATATTTAAAAATGGACCAGAAATTATTTGATCAGTAGCCGAGTCAAAACTGACTCAGTCTGCTCACATTGCAAGTGTTGTGACTTCAGCATTATCAGACTTCATTTGCTCTGCTTAATGAATTACATTTTTATCTCCAGCGGTGGAAAAAGAAATTATAAGTCATTTTACTTTCTTAAATTGCACCTGAAACGTGTTGAGTGAGTGAAAATAGAAGTTGCTAAACAGGCTTTAACTGCAGACACAAAACTATTTATCAAGACAACCAGGTCAGCTGACATTGTTACACACTGTTTCATTCAATAACTGTATATACAGTATATATATGGCAAACAGTTATTAAATCAGTGCCCCAGGCGCTGCAGCTAGAATCAAACTGTAGTAGCAATCTCCTGGTTCCCTCTCGCCATGGGAAAGACAGGGCAGGGCTTCCTGCCGCCTCAGACACATCCGCTTTCCCAACACAGACCCCAGGCCCCAAGTCTCCACTGGCAGCGACAGTCACACTCATATGCACACACACACACACACACACACACACACACACACACACACACACACACACACACACAGAGCAGTGACCCACCTGTGTGTACGATTCACTGGGTGCCAGTGGGGAAGCAGATCACATTGACCCTCCTTCTTATTTTATCTTTCTCTTATTTCAAAATAGTCTTACTCTTACTTTGCGAACATGAACATGGCTGTGTATGCAGTGCGCTTCCATTTTTTTTATCTGACTATGTATTTAGTCATTATCCAATAAGAATTGTCCAAGGAAAGATGAACTAGGTGGGGCATGGTATCATGGTACCACGTATCCTTTGAGGGTTGCGGGGGAGTAGGAGCCAGTCCCAGCTGACATTGGGCGAGAGGCGGGGTTCTCCCTGGGCAGGTCACCAATCTATCACAGGGATGACATATAGAGACAAACACACCTACAGGCACCAACTTAACCTGCATGTCTTTGGACTGTGGGAGGAAGCCAAAGCACCCTGAGGACACCACGCAGGCAGGAGGAGAACATTGGGGGAGAACAGTGCTAACAACTGTACCACCGTGCTGCCCCTTGTTCATCCATTCATCCTAATAATTGTATCCCATATCATTTTTAAGGAGGCTTGTTGCTGTTTATTTATTTATTCTCATCAGTCAGGCCTAAAAGAGATTTCTTTTTTCAGATCCACAACCAGAGAATACATGTGGATCTGCTGTCACAAAATGTTGGATTTTCCCCAGGCAGACACCTCTTTTAATCCCGAACCGCCCCGCTTACCCTTCCCTTCTTTCTAATAACTGGTGCTTCCATTATATGGAATTCTTTAAAAGGTGATCCAGCCATGAATTACTGCCCGCTTGAAGCTAAAGTCTCAGATATGCTGAGAGAGATTACCTCACAAGTGATAAATCATTTAGTCAGGGATATATTTTAAGAGAAAGTGATCTGAGCATGATATTTATTTAACGTTTTTCTCTTTCCCCCAGTGTATCAGTGCTGATCTTCAACACCACCTCACACTGTTTTGTCCTCGTCAAGCAGTTCCGTCCAGGTAGGTTTTCACCTCACAAACCAACACACCAGTGCTACTGTACAGTACCGTTTATTCATTTTCTTCTTGTCACCAGATCTAGATCTAGATTGTTATATATCCTGTGGGCACTTTCACTAAAAAAGCAGTACATTACAATCCCTGTTTATTCAACTGAATCTTAGTAACAATGCCGACTCATAAATAGACCGCAAGAGGCCCCGTTACAAAGCAGCCTAACCTCCTTTGTTAGAAGTCGCCAGGGACTGTTCCACACCGCAGTGTGCTAAATTCAAGGAAGTCTGGGCACTGATATATTTTTTTTCCTCTCCTCTCTCATTGCTGTAGGGAGAAAAAAAAACTGTTCTTTATCTGAAAGAAATCAAGTGGTCTACAGCCAAGAATGGCATTCATTTTCAAACAGGGAGTGTACAATATTTTTATCAGCTTGTTGACATCAGAAAACAAATGCATAGAAACATATTCAGGGTTTTCCCCCAGGAACAACATTTCTGACGTTAGCAGAAGCACTCTTTACTTCAGGTGGGGCAGGACACCTCCACTAAAAACTGCTGCTGGAAACCCTGGCACTACCTGATACTGATATTGCTCTGATGTGATACCTGAATGATTACATTGCATGTGCTTAACGTGTGAATTTGACAGCGACCAACCCGAGTTTGGGTCTCACTTTCTGTGCGTTTCTGAAAAAGTTATTTATGAGTGAAAGGAGAAAATTTCTCAATTTATATTTACAGCTGAAGCAGGGAAACTTTCAAGGAGTAATCTTTGTGCTGAAGGCTTGCAAGATTATTTTCATTATTGATCTATTGATTGTTTTTCCATTTCATTTATT
>NW_019525097.1:2740078-2783655 GCF_002814215.2 Seriola lalandi dorsalis | reverse complement strand
ACTGACCAAACTGTAGCTGCAAAAACAAACTGAATTGACAATTTGTTTCACATTGTGTTTGTATTCCACAATTTCTTGTTTTGTTTGTCCTAACCAGAAAAGTGGTGAGAGACATATCGTAGTTGACTTGGAGGCTTATGTGGATTTAGGAGTTGTTATTTCTGTAAGTCAAAATTTCAACAACTTATAAAGCTCATCCACACTTTTCATGAATGTTAATCCTGCTCTCTAAGCTCTGAGTCTGAGCTGTTTCTCCTGCCATTGAAAACAGTCGTCAGTGAACTCAACAAAAAGACCTATTTGGAAAACTGAACATATCTGAAATGTGGGCAGCAATTCAGAGTTCTTCAGAAATGTGTCAGAAATGTAGCAGCAGAAAACAAAACAGTCGTATTTAAAGCTGAAAGCTGGCACTGAATGTCAGATTCTTATTTATCATTTAGTTTTTCTTTTCTTTTCTTCTAAAAGCATAATTTTGCTTGTTTTAGAGAAAATATCTATTGTATTTGTATTTCAAGTTCTTTGCTGCTTTATGTTAAAGGGGAGCTAAAGAGGCAGATTGTACATGTCAGCTCAATAGTCATAAATGTCTTCTGTGTCTCTGCTTTAACTATCAAGTCAAGTAATCTTGCACTTTTTTATGAACACCATACTAATACTAGGTAATTCCTCCCTTTCCTCTCCAAGCAGCCTGAGTTCTTCATGTCTATTGGATTCAGAGCTGGAGACTGGGGAGGCCACTGAAGTACACTGAACACATTGTCATGTTCATGAAACCACTTTGAGACGACCTTTGCTTTGCGACATGGCTCATATTCATGCTGAAAGTAGCCATTAGAAGATGGTGCATTGTGGCCATAAAGGGACTCACATGGTCAGCAGCAATATTCAGATAGACTGAGGCATTCAAACCATGATTGATTGATAAGAAAGGGTCCCAAGTGGGCCAAGAAAACATTACCAACATCGTTACATCACCAAATTCCGGCCCTACCATCTGCGTGCTTCAGCAGAAACCCAGATTCATCAGACCATGTTATTATCCAATCAACCACATGATCGGCTGATTGGATAACTGCATTAAAAAGCAAGTGTACAGGTGTTCCTAGTAAAGTGCTCGTAACTGTATGATACTAAATTGTTGGCGTGCCCTGATAAACTGAGAAGATACTGTATTTAAGAAAAGGTACCAATAAGAGTATCATTTTGGTATTGGAACTCAATTATCTTATTATCAGGAGTTTTATTCAGGAGTCTTATGTGGAATCTTAAAATACTGGGAATATAGAAACCATTTTTTCCTTTTCCATGTTGTTCCACCAGGTCAGGTGTCGGTGTAACGGGTGCCAAGCAGACCATGTTTTACGCTGAGGTGTCCGATGACAACTGCGTGAGCGCAGGTGGAGGTGAGCCCCGGGAGGGAGAGCTTATCGAGGTGGTCAAAGTCCCGCTGCACGAGGCCATGACGTTCGCCTACAACGAGCGTATACAAAAAACCATGGGTGTCATTTTTAGCTTCATCTGGTTCCATAATAACATGTCTCCCAAGTACAAGATCTCCACTAATGTGTAACTAGTATTAACCAACCCGCTTTCTACCATTTATTCCAAATTAAATCAAACACTGGCCCAGCACTTCCTCTCTTCCCCTTCTGGCTCTTCATCCTGTGTTGCCTTTTTTGCTTATTGGTACATGATGAAGGGTGGGCCCCTTGTCTTGTTGCCAGCAGGTATCTTTAAGTTTTGTCCTGTCTACCTTTTTAAATTTTATGTGGTCTTAATATTTTTCCTAAAAAAAACAAACAAAACAAACTTGCCATAGCTGTTTGCCTCTGGCACTTTGTTTCATTTACTGTGCCATCTGTTACAAATGGCTGGATATCACTGATTTCATTTGCCTGCCCTTGATTTAAAGGAATGCTCCACTGGTTTTTGTTGTGGATGTTGAATGTTACTTTCAGGATATGTTACTGGCTGATTAAAAAACAACAAAAACATTTCCCTTTCCTTTTAACCCTTCCTGCAAAACCCACTGTTCACTGCAAACTCTGTGTTTTATGCTGCGTTCATGTCACATCGGAGTTATCGTTATTACAAGTTTCCGACTTGTAATTACAATAGGTAACCGTGTTTTTCCTGAAACACAATTTTAGTCCATGGATTTGATCTTATATTGTCAGCCCACTATATTTTTAAGTCTCACAAAGCCAGCTCTGTCGTCGTACAACAATCTTGATGTCATCAACATAAGTTGCTTCATAAGTCCCTTCTCTACCAATCCATCCCATATGACGTGAACTCAGCATTAAACCACGATGCTAACTAGCCATATACCCCTGGTTAGCTCGGGTTTGCTGACATTTTAATGTGCTAGCATTTGCATTGGAGCCATATTCATGCAAACGTTTATATTGCATCTAATGTAATAACAAGACACAGCAGATGAGCAGTGGCTACTTTTTGCAAATGTTCACTGATGACATAGAGGCAAGGCAAATAAAATAAGATAGAATAAAAACAGTGGAGTATTCCTTTAAGCCATGATCCAGTAATGCAAAAACTATGCTAGTCAATTGTGGGGCCTTGTAACTACGCAGGTGTTAGGTGTGTTTTAACCACCAATTGTTCAGGCATGCCTCAATTAATTTCTCTGATCCACAGCCTTTAAGCAATACTTATCACAGTACCCCGGGCTAAACAATCACTCAGTGTCGCTGAACTCAACTCTCACTCTGTTGGAAATCCTTCATCAAGTCAAACCAGTCGACATATTTGCAGACTTTATTCACTGCACAGAAGGAAAAAAAAAAAAGCATACACCTACCTCTGCACCGAGGGCCTAATTTCTGTTTTCAGTGTGTCATTGTACTCAAGCACAATCCTGATTTGAAGCATACTGTACTAGATTAGTAGAAGATGTAACACACTGAAATCCACTTCAAATGACATCCTCACGTTTAGTTAGGACTTCAAAAAGCTGCAGTGGATTTACAGTTTGTTTTCAGAACCAGATGTTTTGTCTCTAAAATGTCAGTGAACAACCTGAAATCCCTTTGACATAGAGTTTTTATTGACACAGAGGAATTTCTTTTTAGCCTCTATTGCATATTCTTCTTTCTGAGATAAAGACAAACTGCAAAATACAGCAAGTCTTCAAAGGTCAAATCCTCTATTTATTTATTTTTTTAAATCATTTTCATTACAAGTAAGTCATTTCTAGGGAGTTAATTTTATCCCTGGCATGTTACGGTTACATTTTGAACACAATGCAGGTTTAGGAGCATGTTTGGAAGGAGTTCAACCATCTAACAGATTGCCTTTAATCATAATTCATTTGGGAAGGTCCAGTGTAATACGCAAAGTTAATCTCAACAGCAGTTTGCCAAAATCTCAGGTCCAAAATCATCAAACCTTTGGTCATATTCAGGGAAAATCTCTGAATGTGATGATGACCAGCATGTCACTATTATAGTAATATATCTCAAAATCACTTGCAGCTTATAGGCAACAAAGTTCTTACTCTTCTTACTATAGTATATGTTAGTATTTTTCTTCATTCAAAAAAAGGGCTGGTACTTCTTTTATTATTTAATATGTGATGAAACAACCCCCCCTCCCCTCCACACCCCACCCCACACACACACACACACACACACAAACACACACACACACCTTGTTGTTTTTGTTAGAAATATGCAAGTACTGAAGCAAAGCCTAGTGTTTTTAGAAAACGACTGCTCACTTAAAAAAAGAAAAAAATCTTACATTACTATCGGGATCAGAGTTCAGCTCTTGGTGCACCAGCAGAGTTTGGAAGTTGGAAAACACAAAGCTGTAAGTTGTTGAAAACTAACCTGCCTGAATAACTTGATGGTTTTGCTGAATTTAGACATAAAGAAAAAAAGAATGCTGTGTGTTAATGATATTTGGTTATTATTTGTATGAATTTTAAGTGCAATGTTGCTACAAAATGCTAACACCTTAAAATATTAATAGGTTTTAAAATAAATATACACATGTCTTATTAAACGAAAACAAAATCTAGTCCTGATATTGAAATTTGTTGTCAATTAATTCTTTCTTCACCCAGATTTTATTCTCTGGTGTGAAAACTAAAAATGACTTGAGGTCAATTTACGAATGAGTCCAGGATTCATTTGTTGTTTTCTGCTTTTTGAGCCTGAGGAACAGCTGACAATCAATTTGTCCTCTTTTACCCATAAAACCTTGTGTTTGTTTGTTTGTTTGTTTGTTATGTTTGTTTTGTTTTTTTGTTGGGTTTTTTTTTTTGTCGTCATTTTCTTTCATTGGTTTGTTTAGTGTATGTCTTTGTCCCGTCTGAGTCTCACAGCAGGTCTCTGAAGGAGGCCTGAGCATCATTTTCAGGCATCTCAGTGCAGTTATCTGGTGCCACTTGAGCTCTAAATGCATCGTTCTCCTCTGCACAAACAAAATCAAAAGAATTTGAATGAACAAATCTAAATATGTTTGGTTTCACACACTGAGTCAAATATTTGGAAACGTAATTTTCGCCCAAACTGTGTAGGAAAATATGCACATAACCCTGAAGCCATATTTATCTCACCCTACGCCCAATTCCCATTCCTTGATGTAGGATTGTCTAGTTTGCTGGAACTGCTTGAATTATTTTTATTAATTATTTTATGTTAATGTCTTTGCTAAATTGATTCATATTCTCTCAGGAGTAATGAGGTGCCCAGACCTGATTAATAATAGATGTCCAATAACTACATCAAATTCTCCTCGTGTTGTTGGTATCAATTGAGATTCAAACTACAGGATGTATCTACTTTAACAAGTTTAACATCAGGACACTTTGGAAAAATGTGGAAAAGCACCTTTGGAAAATCCTGAAATGACCACTGGAAGTTAAACTAACAGGGCTGTCATACGACACTTATTAACAATATTTTTTTAACTGCACACTACATCATGATAACGAGCCACTATAATATCTTTAAGTGTTTTTTTTGTAGCTTTCAGAGAGTTATTTATTTGGCACCTTATCCTCATCAGACCTCTTTCCTTTATTCTCCTTATTTCATCCCTTCTTCCATGTGAATCTTTTCTTTAGTCTTCAGGTGATTAAGGTCCACGTGGATCTCAGTAGTTCAATGGAGAACCTCACTGAAAGATTTCCAATGGTGCTCACAGTTTTCCATTGTCTAGTTCTTGTCTGGTCTGAGATGATCCCATCGTGGAGACTTTTTGTCTTGAGATGACTCTTGAGAAAATTATTTTGTTGCCCACCTTTTAGCAGAGTTTACAGGGGTTAGCCATAATCATCGCAAAGTTGACAAAAAAACAAAAAAAACAACCCTAGATACTGTATATTCAAACAGTCAGTTTGCTGAAATGAAGCCATCTGCTTCTGATTTGGCTTGACCTAAAATGTGACAAACAAAAAGCCATTTTAACTTGTAAGGCCAGTCTGTGACTTTATGTGCCTGTCAGACGCGACTTCTCTTTTGTATAAAATTTTGAGGGAAGTCGTCACTAAAAATGCGAGGCTGTGTTGCCGTCTACGTTGGCTTGTCACTGTGTCAGCCAGTAAGCTGACGCGGGTGCGGATTTTCCCACAGCTTCCCTCCATCTATTATCTGAAAGTCAAGTGCATTTAGTGACTATTATAAAAGACGCACAGTAGCATTAAAGATTGACCGACTGAAAACGACAGTGACATTGAGTCTAACGTCTAACGTTGTTCCTGAAGCTGTAGAGAATTCAGTTGCCAGAAGAAACAACCAGTGTGGCAGCACTCCAGGTTCAGCTGGTTCAGCCAGGTTCTTTATAAAGGTTGTTAATAAACGGTTAAACTTAAATTCATGGTAGGCCTGTATTTTTATTTTTGTTCAGCCTGTGGAGTCAACATTCACGAGTTGATCTACTTTATCAGACCTGCAGTCTATTTTGTACTCAAGCATTTTTTATTAGTTTTATAAGCTGTTTAAAAGTGGCTGGCTACGTCTGTATCTTATTCAGTTTCGAATTTTCTGTGTGTCTTTCTGCATGAAATACAAAAATTTGAGTTTAAAGCCAAACTTCAAACTTTCATAGTGTTGAATTCAGTCTTAACGGGAGCCGTATAAAAGTCAGTAATACTGGCGATCGGCAGAGATCTTAAAGGAAAAGTTTGAAATTTTGAGAAATGCAGTTATTCGCCTTTTACAGTTAGATGATACGATTGGTGCCACTCTCATGTTTGTACAGTAAATATACAGTAAATAGACTCTCTCTCTCTCTCTCTCTCTCTCTCTGTACTGTGAACTATCAAATAAAGTCAAAAAAAAAAAAAAAACTTTTATAACCCCCCAATAAAGTTGCAAAATGTTGTTTTTACACTTGAGTTTTTGTACGGACTAAACAAACAAGATACAGTGTGTTAATTAATGAACTGTAGGTGTTAGCAGTTAGCTGTGGCTATCTGTCTCCCCCCGTTTCCAGTCTTTATGCTAAGCTAAGTTAGCCAGCTCCTGGCTGTAGAGTCATATTTACCGTACAGACAACACAAGTGTGGTAGCGATCCTCTCATCTAATTCTAAACAAGAGAGTGAAGAAACACATTTCCCAAAATGTTTAACTCACCTTTTTAATTATACCACCACGACAAGCCGAACTTTCCCCTCTGCGACAAAACTAAATGCACTTTTGACAGTTTAGAGTGAAGTTGCAGACTGTGCCACCGGTAAGCCATATGCTACTTCTGTTAAATACACACAGCAAGACTGATACGTGAGGTAAATAAATGGTTGTATAATTCATTCCTGCCTATGCTGGATATTAACCATTAGCCCAGCATTGGACATTTCTACCTCCATCACTCAGGCACATGATGATATGATATTTTGTGTGCGTTCGCTTGCTTCTAAGGCGTTGACATATCAAATTCTCAGCCACATGTCAGAAATGTCAACACTCAGTGGTTCTTCGTGACGGAAAACTTTATCCATCAGTACCAGATTTTTATAGATGTACCCCCCATGGCTATGCTGTAGTTGCTTCTTCAACTGTGATTGTTTTTTTGTTTTCTTTTTTCGTTCATGGTTTGTGCACTGTTTGACAATTTCTTACTGTATTATCAGTGATCACGAGCTGAGCTGCAGTTTATCATGAAAATGTGGGGTTTTTAAAGGTGCTATGTGTAGTATTATCTAATTAAACCAGATGTGATCTACTCAATATTCCTTTGTTTCATTAAACATTTAGCGATTCTTGATTTGCTCATGAATCCTGTGAAAAGCACTTTTGATGAAGCCCTCTCACTTTTGCTTCTTTATTTGCAGACTGGTAGCTGAATATTCAGAAGCAACAATCAAATCTGCTGCTATGAAGCAGCTTAGACTGACTATAAAGTGCACCACATATATTAACCCATTAGGTACTGTAATATCTAGTGAAATCCTACACATAATACCTTTAAGTGAAAGAATTATTATGAATTTTCTCACAGTAAAGATGTAAAGAAATTTGTCCAATTGTGATTTTCTTTTTCTTTCTGGTGTCTTACACTGAATTTGTGTTTTTAAAAAAAAATATTTTCTGGAAAAAAAAAAAGTACAAACACGATCATTGCAGTTTTAGGAATTTATCATGTATTTTAAGCTTTATTAAAAGTGTATAATTGTGGGCAGTGTTTTCAGTAATGTTTGGGTTTTGTTAATTTATTACCTAATTGTTGAAATATCTAACTTTTAAAACATGAGACTTGGTACATACATACAGTATATATTTAAATATGGTACTTTGCATGTGCACTAACTGTCTTGGATTAAACTGCATTAAGTTGAAATAAAATGGGTTTGATGCCAAAATATCTTCTTTTTTTTTCTCTTCTGTCTTAGTTATTATCACAGTTTTGAACGTGTCTGTACCGTTAATGTCATTTCTTTTTTCATTGACACCTGGCAGTGAGAATTTATGGGTCAGCTGTCAAAAACGAAGAAACGGTGTCTGCTACACTGAGTAGAGAGTGGAAACCTGTTTAATTAGAGACGTTGATGTTTTTGCCCCCGTTGGGACATTCTTCACTCCTCACTAAACTGGAGTAAGATTACACCTACAGGAGTATCTAAGCAACCTTTAAAAGCCTGCAATTATGATAACTAAATGTTGTTAGAACGTTTTACATCCTTACTTCACTTATGAAAAGACTTATTTTTCTAACATGCAGTGACCGATAACATTGCTGTATATGTTTTTAGAAACTTTCATATAATAGGCTACTATATAGTTTCAGAAATATTATGTTGCATTATGAATAGGTGGCTTTTATTTTGGTTTTTTAAATTGGACATAAAATGTAATTGCAAAACATATTAGAAGCGTTTTAAAGCATTAAATTAGGCTTTGAAGGCTTGCACATGCCCTTTCATTAACAGGTATGTCCAATTTGGCATCACTTAGTGCTTTAATTCCTCATATGTAGCTTTTATAAGCATTTAATACACACTGTAATGTAGTAGTAAGCAGTTATACATGTTTATTAATGTATCTGTCAATAGCTATTACTCCTCCTGTGGACACTCATAAGTATGAACAGATACTGAATGACAATACAATAAAACATATGTCTTCATAGGAGAAGTATGACAAATAATGTACATTAATAAACACATTAAGATGTCCATACAGCTGCTTATAACTGTATACAAACATTAACATTTAGTAAATGTTTGTACGCTGTTCATGAAAACTGGTTGGACTGAAAGTAATATGTTACAGTTTCCTGAAACTGAAAGAACAGACTTCAGCAAGTTTTTCTGTGATTAACTCGAAATCCGCAGCGCTTCCCCTGCTGCTTACATAAATCTGCTAGCAGCCATTATGCAGCCCGTTGATATACATCACCTCTCTTGAACAAACGCATCCTGATAACACCGAACTAGATGTGGATCAGGAAATGAGACGACACATTTATGCAAAGAATCCCTCTGTGGAGATAAGCCGAAGCCTGATCTCGATGGGCATCTTGATAGTGTTTTTCCAGCAATGAAAGCCGGAGTTTTTCACATTTAGCGAGTGGCAAAATAAAAGCTGTTGTACTTCGGAGATGATTTTAATCTGAGGTGGTTCAGCAGAGGTGTGTGTGTGTGTGTGTGTGTGTGTGTGTGTGTGCGCGTGCGTGCAAGAGTGGGGAAACAGGAAGAAAATTTTCTTTCTTATAGAGTCATTGTTTAAAAACTCTCTGAACTCTACACATTGAGACAGGAAGTCTTCTTCATTTATGAAATATGGCCCGTCTGCCAAACGTGACTCTTTGTATATCGCTTTCACTTTAAATCCTTTCTTTTTTCAAATGCCAGCACCACACACACACACACACACACCCACACACACACACACACACACACACACACATCTTAAAAGCATGTTGCCTGGGAACGAAATGGCAACAGGTCACACTCACTTTCCCTCATACTTGAATATCACGACACACTTGGGCCTCTCTACGAGTAGTGCACCGGCAAACATCAATATTTTTTCATATTCTTGTGTAGCTTTTAACCTTGATAACATGGAGCCTGAAAGAGAGGTTTTCCAGCTCTACCTTTGTATCCTCCACTGACTTCTTCTTCTACTTCTTGCTGCTGTTGCTGGGTGGGTTTTAAACGGGAGTCAACTGGCAGCTCATTGCTAGAATTAAACTGTGGTGAAAGGAGCCAAGGTATCAGCTCAACACATGTTAAGTTGTACATGAATATTAGGGGTTGTTTCCATTAGTAAACTGTCTTTTTAGGGGTTTTGAGTTGAGATTTCAACCCTCAGGCTACTTAGCAACATAATGAAATTAAGAGGCGTCTAGATGATTCTCCACTGCAAATTCAGTCCACTAACAAGACTACTAGTATAAAGTATATTACAGTTTCACAAAGCCTATAGTGATTTATTACATACCAGAAAGCTGTGTCAATAGATGACGTGTATTGTTAGATTTGTCTTACTATTTGGGCACAAAATGTAAAGGGTATAAGGATATACATATTGTTAAATCAAAAGAGTTTATCATCTCCACAGAGAGCCGGAGTGAAACCTGAGCTTCTGGGTTTGTAGACAGCAGAGATTACAACTAAAAAATTGGATAAAATACTTTACATATTACAAAAAAAATGTACTTTTAAGTATTTTTAAAACGAAGTACTCCATTACTTTAACTCAAGTAAAGATTTGACTGATCAACTTTCACTTGTATGGGAGTAATATTTGACCAGGAGGATCTATAGTTTGACTCAAGTACTAGAGCTGTGTACTTTGTCCACCTCTGCTAGAGAGAACCTCAGGGTGCTAGTAGTGAGCAGCTCCCTGCTGATCAAATTTATTCTTCCAGAGATTTTGTTTATCACCAACAGTTCAGTAAACACATCCTTCCCTTGCCACCACCCGAGCATCTTCAGGAAGTTGGATGGGATGGACGGATGGATGGATGGATGGATGGATGGATGGATGGATGGATGGATGGATGGCTACTTAAATTGCGTCCCTGCTGCTTTCATGTTGTAACTGGACACATGGGATGTCTGTGTTCTCCAGAGACCATCTGGATATGTGTGTATCACCACAGCAGATGGATTACCATCCATCTTTTCTGAATACAGTCCATTCACAGGTGGGAGCTAAAACCTGCCCTTTGAAGGAAGGACAAGATCCAGCACTGCAGTCACAGAACACACCGAGGTGCACAAAGCCAGTGTAATTCCAGCGCACTCTGACACACTCTCCATCTGTATGCAAATGAGACTACATAAGGACATGTGCTTTTTAACCTTTGTCTAGCTTGTTTTCTTCTTTATCTTCATCGCAAATGTCTTTTGTCTACTGGAGCTTATTTTCTACTGTTGGGCACTTAACAGCTCCACTGGAGCCTTTGCAGGCCAAAAGCCTTTCTCACAGACATTTAAAATAGATTTCCCAGCTGAGGTGTTTACAGCACCTCACAACCATTTTGACTGTTGTAAGAAAAGTCCGCTTTTCCGGCCAATATGTCATGTTAAACAAGACAGTCATGCTACCAGCTCTGTGAGACCGTACTTACAAGTACTTGCAAGTATTTAGTCAAAAATTTTGATTTTGACAAGATATTGGTGCCAGAATAATTCCTCATCTGGGAACCTTGATCCAATAGTTAACACTAGATGAGAAGTCAGTTCGTCTGGGTACAGCGGATATCTTCACCGATCCGACAGTCAGCCTCAGTGGCGCTACAGAAAAGTCAGATTTCATGGCAATCCATCCAATAGTTGTTGAGATATTTCAACACATCTGACAAACCGCCGCTAGCATGGCTAAAAAGCAAAGAGAAAAGTAAAAATATTTTCATCTCGCAGTCCCTCAGATTTATCCTATGACTGACCCCTGATCAGATCAAGTCATCCATCATGTTGTTTTTTTTTTTTTTTTTTTACTTTTTCACCAAACCTACCCTTGAAATTACTACAAGATGTTCTGCTCCTCTGCCCTCAACCCCTGAGCAGTTAGGTCATAACCTTGGATTAACATGGCATTGTGCTTTGAGGAAGAGCAGAGGAGGGACTAGTTCAAACTGATAAACAGCCTTTGATAGGAACCAGGTGAATACTCACAACCTGTTTCTGTTTTAAAGAGCTAATATCGAGCTAGCCGTAAAGGTTTTGCTGCTCTGTTTTCTTTGCAGCCTTATCAGCGATGTATATTTACGAGGTCCTGCGCTGCGTATGCTGGGACGGATTGGGAGGGTTTAGAGCACTTTGGTTTCTCCATATGAGGAAAGAGGCAAATGGTAAAATATTATCTGCTACATTAATTCTGACAGGAAAGAAATCTGAACAACATACCACATATCCTCTTTAGTCATATCTTTTAATCAGTGATTTATAGGAGGACAGGTGGCATTGAGATAATCTGGGCATCATATCTCATCTCTCACAGACCCGTATCTGTGATAGAAGGAAGCAAACGAAACAATAATTTAGGTTCAAAGGGCTTTAGGATGCAGCCCCCGCAGCTTTTCCCTGCTTAAACTTGTGTTCAGCGTTGAAGATAACCACTGGGTTTGTGACAACACAGTAGAAACAGCGAGTATTCAGTGTTGCCAGACCATCACAGACAATACATAACGTATAATGAAAACTTGTCCTGAACCATTTATTTTGTTGTCACATCTCTCAGTATCTAAAAGGTTAAATGAGGACTGCCACTAAAAATTCAGTTACAAAGTACGAACAAGAAGAGCAAGACCTGTCATTAACTTGTCCAACTGGTTAACATTGTAACTGTGTTTTTCCATTGTCTGTGTGCGTGTGTGTGTGTGTGTGTGTGCGTGCACGCGCGGGTTTGGGGTGACTGTTTCCCTGTTCACCCAGTGTTACTGAAACCAAACTATGCATTTCCAGATAGTTTGGAAATGCCTGTCACTTTTCCTCTCCTCTCGACAGTAACATGTCACCCACAGACTGGCACGTACTGTATGAAAGCCGAGCTCTCCGCATGAGAAAACACGAATGCATGCAGCACTATCAGCAGAGCAGAACATAAGGGTATGAGAGAGGTACACTCTGGTGCCAGCGGTGACTACATGTCTCATCCTAATGCTGCAGGAATACCCTTTCCACACACTCGATAGCTCAGTCATCTAAAAGAACTGACGGAAAAACCAGTGTAACTAAGGACACTGACCTCGCTCTATTTCTATCTGGTGAACCTGGTATTTATAATGTTTGTTATTGATAAACCACTATTTTATCCAGTGTCTTTTTGGGAGAAGGCAGGTCAAATCATAACAACAGGGTTAGCTATGTGAAAAATGTCTTCAAAAGGAACTTGTGAGGTTGTATTTTTGATACGGGAAGTTGAGTATGTGATATGCTTGGTGTTCAAATGATCTAGTGCTAGCTAGTTTTATACTTTTTCTTCTGTTGTTCACTTAGCAGTTCAAGTGGTGCCTTGCACAAGGGCAAATTTTCTATACTTTCCCCAGCTGATGAACTATACTGTACAGGCTGGTTCACTAAGGATTACTAGGCTTTACTAACTCGCAACCATTTTGACAAAAGACTGACTACGGTTGTAGTTGGATGGTGAGTAAGGCATAAAATAGACAAGATGTTTTCCACTTTCTTCCTCTAACAAATTTATGAGGCTATAATGTCAAGGTTGCAGGGATTGGTCCTTGGTTCTTGGTTAGCTAGTTAGCTATTTTAATTAGTCGTTTGTTTATGTTTGTTGTCACACAGCTCTGACTATGTAACGTGCAATTTCTGCTTTGCTCTGGCACTTTAAACTTTGTCTTCTATTGTATTACCACTATTGTATTATCACCAGCAACAACATTGCTGTATAATGTAGGTTATTCATTTTTTAAAACCGTACTCGGCATTTGTATAACTGCCACACAGTTTTTATCTGTCAGTGTGCAGGAAAAGCTACATTCCTCTGCCAGTTCCCCCATTCTTTCCTCCCACGTTTAAACTATGGGTAGGGATTTCTGCAGCGTATAAGCACAACTTTTACTCTGGCTACAACACCTTTGATTCTTTGATTTAAATAGTTAAGGAAGTGAGGTGTGCGCACATAGTTCCTGTGGGGGAGAAGCTGATGCTTAATGTGTTGATTTGTCAAAAATGCAGAAGACAAATAACTGTGACCTCCTCAGTTCCCTTTTATGCATCAATTCCACTCTCACTCCCCCCCTCATGTTTCATTTTCCTCCACAGTATCAACCAACAAATACAGGTTCAAAGAACTGTTGGAATAAACAAAGAGAAAATTATTAAAGCCCCTTTTTGAATCTACAGTATACTCAAGAAAAAAAATGTCCTCTCCAAGAAACTCCAGGTCAGGAAACAAGTTTGGTCAATGATGCTGAACCCTAGAGGTCACCAATCATGGTCATTAATTATTCAAAGCCCCTTTTAAAAGACATGTGTGTGTTTGAATTAATCCACAAGGGAAATAAACTGCTATTAAACAGTATTGTTTATATGTGGTCCATGAGGACGGAGCTCCATGATATTGCTTTGAGATGAGGCTTCATTACATTCATCCGTCCATCTGCACTGTGGAAAAGACGGCTAAATATTTAGAATTCAGTATCCTGTGGTTTAACCATTAGAGGAAGACACAATTAAAACCAAGAACACATCAGCAAATGAGCATCATCTTAGTAGCCGGTGCGGTGAGGTAGTCATTAGAGCTTGATGAAAAACAGTATGTCTCATCCCTGACCCATGCCGTCACCATCAACACCCCCCAAACGCCACCAGACACACACACGCTGCGTCCCCCGAAAGATGCTTAAAGATAAAAGAGAGTCGACCCGTCAGCCGTATGTACAGAGCCTGGAGATCTGAAAGGAGAAAAGCCATGAAAAATGGATGAGAGAAGAAATCCACTTCACCTCCCCCCTGGAGGCTTGCAAACCCCCCACAGCGCTCCCACTCATAATCCCGTCTCCTCCTGCACACACACTCCTCTCTCTGTGCCTCACACACACATGCATGTGGTGTATGCAAACAGGAAGACAAGGTGGGCACACACCACCCGAGGCCCGTCGGTAGACAATATATTCAAGAGATATTAGATTAATATTAGTCTTTTATGACATGTTAGATATCATCCATGGCTAATGTGAAAGAGCAGAGCTTCATAAAACTGTCTAAGGTTTAAATTTACAATTTCAATTGTTCTCATTTTGCATATTTTCTTCAGCTGCATAGATTTTCAGGTTCATGTTGATTCATTTCATATGTAAAGGCAAAATGTATCCAGGTTCCTCTGATGGACCACTCAGGCTTAAAGAGATTCTTAACAAATTTCATTAGTCACGGTTTCAATGGAGAGGCTCATATTAGCGAACCTTTATGGTCTAAATGCTCGTACAGAGGCAATTCCACCTTGCCATGAGAACACGTCTGGGCTAAGCACTGAGGGCTTTCAGTTTAATGGGAATGGAAATTAAAAAATACATTTTTAAAATATAGATTCAGCACAAAAAATGATTATTACAGTCTATGTGCAAGATAGGCCAGACCAGAGTCTACAGCCATGCTAGCATCTCTGTGAGGCTAACATCAGCATGCTAGCATGCTCTCAATGACAATGCTAACATGCTGATTGTTTAGCAGGTGCAATGTTTGCTATGTTCACTTTCTTATTTTATCCTGTTAGCATGTTAACATTTGCTAATTAGCACTAAATGCAAAGCGCAGCTGAGGCTGATGGGAAGATCATTAGTTTTGAGGATATTTGGCCATAAACAAAGTACTGGAAGAATTTAAATTTTGACCTGATGATGGTGTCACATGAAAAATTGTGAGTGATCACAAAAGTTATTTCATCCTGAGGGAGACAGGAATTTGCTGTGAACAAAATTTCTATCCATCTAATAGTTGTTGAGATTTTACTCAAAACCACAAATTTGAACTTCGTGA
Source organism: Seriola lalandi dorsalis (assembly GCF_002814215.2). Taxonomy (NCBI): domain Eukaryota; kingdom Metazoa; phylum Chordata; class Actinopteri; order Carangiformes; family Carangidae; genus Seriola; species Seriola lalandi. The sequence goes on along the minus strand of NW_019525097.1, from coordinate 2,768,233 downwards.
TGGCCCAAGAGGAAAAATCATGTGATCACCAAAGTCAGTAGGCTTCATCCTCTTGGCACCATGAATGTCTGTGCAGGATTTCATGGCAATCCATCCAAAAGTTGTTGTTGAGATATTTCAATCTGGACCAAAGTTGTGGACTGACCGACTGACCAACATTGCTATTCCTGGAGGGGACGCTGCTTGTGTGGCTCAAAATCCATCTGTGACACACACACACACACACACACACACACATATATATACTCTTACACATTGTGCCTTCACCACCTGAGGCCCTTTACAAGGTGTGATCCAACTTAAGGCACTCACATGTACTTGTGACAGCGTGTGAAATGTTCCAGTCAAAGCGGCTGCAGCGGCTCGGCCTATCGGCCGCCTCCTTCAAGGCCTATCTGCCGGGCTGGCAGTCGCCTGATGAGAAGGAGACAGAGACATGGAGTGAGGAGAGTGGGGGGGGGGGCGTCACACGCACTTTGATTGGCAGCTTCTCTCTCTCTTGTTGTGCTTGTCACGCAGCGAGTGAGGTGTCTCCTGGTGGCATGTTCAACTTCTCTTACACCTCAGCAGCGATGTTAAAGAAAAACTTGGTGTTGTTGTCATAGTTCTGGCCTTTATAAACTGGAACAATATTGTGCTGCCCACTGTCTTTGGCCAGTGTAAAGCTGTTTCATTTGGGCATTAATAAGTTTAATTTTTGGCTAATACAATGTATATGTATCTTGGCCAAAAATACAACTGTAAGACTGGTTGTAGAAAGAAAGAATAGTCTATTTTTCCTTAAATGACCTTCAAACAATCTCTAATTTCTGCAGTTAATATTAACTACAATCAAAACAAAAGAAAGCTTTTTTATGAGGGCCAAACATACAAAAGCTTACAAAAACTTAGAATATCACACCGTTACAGTAAGTCAAAGCAATTATTCAATAGACTGGTTTCCAACCTGCAGGTATTGGCTCCGTATGAAGCCTGATAAGAGTTTTTAATGGAGCTTTTGTATTTACTTTAAGATGTCTTAAGATCTGGCTAATGTTCATTTATTTATGGGGTCACAGTCGAGCAATACTTAGTCCAAATATTTTGGTACAATAATTCATCAGACTCTGGAACAGAAATTTAAAAATAAATGTCTGTAAACTAACATTAAGGTTAAGGGCACACTGAGTGGTCTTGATTTGTTCGTCATTATATTTTGTCATTTTATTAAGTACATGCTTTTCACTTCAGTCTGCAGTTACTATTGCATGACTTTAAATGTTCCTGCAATAGAAAGAACATGCTGGTCATGGTGACGGATTACCTGGTGAACTGGTGAGTGGTGCGCAGACAGTAGAGGGCGCTCTAATCTGCTGCAATGGATAGGGTTGAACTGAGGAGAGTCTCGCCTTGTTGATGAAAAAGTGCTGCGTCGTTGGGGGCAGTTTTACTTTTGATAGCCATTAATGCTGCAGAAGCAGATGATTTACAAACGATCTGTTCTTGGCAAGAGGATTATAGATTTTATAGATTATAAATTGGCATTAATAAACTAAATCTTGCAGTATTTTAAGCATCTTCTCCTCTAATGAAAAGAAAACTAGATTAATACAGAAAAAAATCCACTTGCACGCTGAAAATTCAAGTAAAATACACTGTGAGGCATTCACAACCAACGTCCCATGTCTACTGTTAATCTAATGTACAGTATTATCACATTATCATAACCAAATCACGTCAGTCACCAGCAATTAGTCTTGGCCACAGAAATGTCGTCTACCTGCAGGGCGGGTTTGTAAAAGGTTTGCTGAAAAGTCGTATTTAAATTGACTGAAGTGACAAAAAACTTTGTCTTTTGTGCCAAATATGGACTGAAATTAAATTCAACACAGGTCCTCATTTTAAACAACAGCCGTGCTCATTATAATATCTTTAGGGCTGCGTTTAATTAAAGTCGACCCCTTGCTTTGTTTGCTCTCTGTAATGCGGTTTGTCTAAATGAAGCTCTATAGAAACCCAGTATAATTCAAGTTTTTTGGGGAGGAGGAAGAGGGTGAAGAGGAGGAGGAGGAGGAGGAGGAGGAGGAGGGTTGGTGGGGGTTATAATACTATTGTCCGCCCCTTAATCTGGTTGGCTCAGAGACTGCCCGCAGGCCAATTTGTAAGTGGTTTGCGTAGCTGCCAATCAAAGCAGACATCCTCTCCTCAGGCTGTGGCCACGAAACATCTCAGTTGCTGTGTGGAGAGATTTGACGGAGGGATCCTCCTGTGCATGGACCGTCGCTGCGCTGCAATCCGCCGCCTGCCTGCTCTCTCTCTCTCACTCACACACACACATACACACACACATACACACGCACACACACGCATGTAATGCCTCGGTGAAATCTGGACGTAGACGGTGGAGAAAACACGCATGTGAATATTTTATTTTTGCATGTCAGGAGAGGAGGAACTAGTCGCCGGGTCCGCGGCTGTTTGTCTTTTCTTATCGCTTCCCCCCCCATGTTACTCTAATTAATCGGAGGCATGCGGAATCGCACCAGGATTAGGAATTGCTTCCCAATAGTGTGCCTGCTGTTGACGTTATGGACCGAGGTAAGAAGGCTGTTAATTTTGATCAAATTTTTTTAAATTCTGCTCCACATAAATAAATTAAATGTTTTAAATTTACCAATGTCAAAAGTTGGTGGGCGTGGGCAGACGTATTTTGCTCTCCGGCACTGCATATTCGCATCACATTAATCGATAATTGAATTACGTAGCCGTCAGTTGTGGAGCATGTGATCATGTTACCATGACAAGATTGAAGTCTGAGGAATTGACACAGGCTTACTCTCCATTTTGGTTACAATGCTGATCCCTGCATGTTTATTTCTTTTATTTTTTGGAGGGGGGAGAATTAGGCCTGAGCCAAACAAGTTGTAAGTTGCATTGAATCAATTGGCTGCTGCAGCAGTTAATTTGCTCCCATAACCTGGGGGGGAAAAACCCCAGGCTTCAAAGTGTAGGCTGTTCACGTGCTCCATTCATGATACAACAAATTATATTTGCATATCCATCCCGTCTATATAAACCTAATATTGTTTTTTAATTGAGTCATGCACTGTTTAGCCACTTGTCCATCTTTACGCATCAATTGAAGTCGCCTAAATCACACTGCAGCCTGTTTATAAGGGCCTATATATAATTTTGGCATTTTTTTTTAAACATGTTTTTTGTAGGTGTCCCAGTCAACCGGCTATTTCGAGCTGCAGCTGATCTCCGTAGAGAATGTAAACGGCGAGTTGGCGGACGGGGAGTGCTGCGACGGCTCCAGGAGCTCCCAGGACCTGCGCTGCACTCGAGACGAGTGCGACACTTATTTCAAAGTGTGCCTGAAGGAGTTCCAGGTGGAGGTCGCCACCAACGGCCAGTGCACGTTTGGAGCTGGATCTACGCAAGTTCTCGGTGGAAATATGTTTTCTTTTACGACCACAAAGAATAACCAAAATAAAATCGACAATGCTGGCAAGATTTCGATCCCCTTCCAGTTTGCGTGGCCGGTGAGTGTGATTTCTTGCTCCACTTGAGTCTACATGAGTGTTTCCTGACCCCCTTCCTCATTGGAAACAGCATAGTGCAGAACCTCCTTTAAAATATGGGCAATTTAATATTCACTTCTTGATGCATGTGTACACAAACCAGGGGGAACATGTCATACATCCATTAATGAATGGTGAGGAGCCACTCTCCCATTCTGCGTGCATCAAGTACACTACAGCAGCACTGATTTGGATTAAAGTTCACCATTTCAAAATAAGAATCCTAAGATTTCATCTGGCATTGTCTTGTTTTGTCTGACCAACAGTCCAGAAATATAAAATTTATCATACAGCTATTAAATGTGACAAATTCTGGTTGGAGAACCTAGAACCAGTTTGTATTTTTGCTTGAAAAATGATCAGTCATTAGCAAAATAGTGCAGGTGCATTTTCTTTTGAGGGACTAGTCATTTAATTGACTGATTGATTGCAACTTTGTTCCTGTGCAGAAAACTCTAGAGCTCCACAGTGGAAGGCTTGACAGAAAGAACCTTTTAGTAAAGTTGCAATTTTATCCAAACAAACTGCGTCTTAATGGATCACACTGGTGCCAGATTTACCACAAGTCCTTAATGGTTTGATTAAGGTCTTGAGTCACCTTTGCCAAGAAGATAGACTCTTTAAAATGGGGCTTCCTAGCAGCATCCTGTCCTTATGAGAATTGACACACATCACGGCTAAACGATCGCGTGCTTCCCAAGGATCCGATTGCAGCTACAGTGGTTCGCAGTGTCATCTGGGTCATCTTTTAAAGTTGCCCTGATATATGAGGGCTGGCTTTGTTCCAGTCTGCCAGCTTGCACCTGCCAGGGCCATGATAGGGTAATTAGACTGGGGGAAACGCTTTGATATGTAGACCCTGGAGGGGGAACTCTGTTACTTCTCGTATAGAGGAACGCTTATGGCAAACCTGTTCACTTCTTGACCTGGCTGATTTGGTTTACTTGGGCTTTTAGGACTGGTCTACATTTCTTGCTACTGCCAGTTTTGTTGGATGACTGTGAGAGAGAGCGGGCAGAGCACAGATAAAAGTTGATTTAACATGGAAATAAGTTGTTTATGGTTTGAATTTCTACAGAAATGGAAACAATTTTTGAAAAGACTCTTAGGGCAAAATTAAACAGCCAAATTTTCACAGGAGTGTAGTCTGACATACCAACAATGGCACGTGCTGTATGTGCAGGCACAGCCTCGTCGTTGGATGGATGCTCCAATTAATTCTCTATTATAATGATGAATGAGTGACATTATTCTGCGAGTGTGAAATATGTGTTCAGCTGAAGTGAACGACGCCTCGGGGCAGCAGTTCGGTGTGCGCTGGTGGCTGGTTTCTGACACCTCTCTTCCTCCCCCTGAGCAGCCCACAGTTTCCTCTCCTGCTGTGGGTGCCAGGTGGCCCCCGGTGGCCCGTCCAGGGCAATTAAGCTCGTCTGACTGCAGATGAGTGATAGCTGATGGATTAGGCATGTGAGTAAGGTGTGCAGGCAGGAAAAATATGCTAAGTAGTTGTACTGTAGCACAGAACACACTAGTAGTTGTTTGTTTGAGAGGGATGTAGTTATGATAACATTCGGTTTTGGTTGTTAAAGAAATTAAATGAAACTTTTGTAAAGCCTCGGACAGAGTGATGTAATTAGTAATGTTTTTAAGATATTGTTACATGTTCTTTTTCAGATTTAGAATGAAGTGGTGAAGTTGTAGCAAGACAAAGGAGCTGGGCTATAATATGAATTGGAGGCTGTACTGACCTGGACACAGGCAATTATTTAATGCATGTAGAAGTAGAACTGAAACGATTAGTCAATTAATGTGAAGCTGGAATGATTAGCTGATGGACAGAGTATATAATTTGCAAACCTGATGACAGATGAACTGATTTTGGAGTCATTTTTGAGTAGTCCCAGCTTTTTAGTTGTCAGGGTTTTTGAACATTATTGGTCGAACGAAACACGACATCATGTCAGGCTTTAGGAAATTTTGACTGTGAGATATTGAAATTGATTAATCAATTCATTTGAGCCATTTGTGTAAGAAAATGTTGTCATCTTCTGTGACAGTAAACTGAATATCTATTGGCATTTGATCATAGGTCAGACAATTTATAAACCAAACGATTAATTGATTTATCTAAGATAATCGGAACAGGATTAGTAGCCTTATTTAAAGGAAAACCTTGAGCTGCTTTATTGTAAATTAAACGGTAAAAATGTTTGACGAAATTTGATAAACCTTGAGTTGCATAATTGGTACGTCCTGATCATCAAAAGCTCTCTGTGTTAGTACCGTGAGCTACTGAAATCAAGGACATATGTTTTTGTAGTCGTCTGTGCTGAAGGCATCACTTTTGATTCAGGTTTTGTCTTTGTTGAATTTAATGATTTTCAGGGCGTCTCGCAGCTGTGTGTTGCTTCAGTCAATTAACAACTGCCTTTGCTAACGTTTTCAAGCTTCAGGTGCGATTTCACACTGTAAAGGCCATATATTTAATGAGGGAGGCTTTTGTTTAGACCATCAGGTGGGGAGGTGGTTAGGGGCAGCATTTACCAACCGAGCAAACCAATTTTCTGCGGCCCACCCTTTTTTAATATTTTTGAAGTGTATATAAAACATCACACATCTAACATCCACCATCACTTTCTGTATGAGGCACTGTGAGTCTCTTATTTGAAGCGCTGACTGACACCTCGAGGCAGAGGTGAAGAGGGCTATTCTGGTGTGTTGTCTTTCTGTTAAGTGGCGCAGGCTGATAACGGTGCACTATTCCAGTGCCAGATGTCACAACAAGCCTGCGGGGTCACTGGCTGTGGCGTTGTCGCTTTTCTCACTGAAGAAACAAAGATGCAGTGTACTATTGGCTGTGTCATCTGGCCAACTGCCCATTTTAAGCCCCATGAAAACCAGTGAGGGCTGGGCTCTTCTGTCATCCCCAACCCAGCATCTGAAACAAAATGAAAATGAAAGTCGTGTAGGAATTATTCAGACATTCTTTTGTATCTATTAACATGTGTTATGTCTTTGGGAATAGGAAAAAAGCTGCGTTTGCTGCCTTTTTCTGATCTGGGCAAATGAATGTGCAACACAGTCATGTCCTGAGACAAACAATGTACTTGTATCATTCTCCTGAAAAAGATGACATAATTATGGCATGTATGGCATCTTGGCTGTGCAAGTGTGTACAAGTTAGTCAGGTTGGGCAGTGAAGAGATATTTCATTTCAGTCAAAAGTCAGACTTATTTTCAGTAATTCTTCCAGCATCAGTGCAGTTCATATTGAACCGTTTCAACAAAGGGGGACACAGTGATTTTCAAATTGATCTTGAAATCCTGAGTTATGAAAATACGTTTTTTGATGTGTTTTTTAATTTTGTAAATTGGCACTTAAACCAATTCTCAAAGAGGCGCTTTTCATCTCCTTGTTCAGTGCAGGGCAGTCAGCCTGTAACAATGAGTGTCGTCCATGCATTTCTGGGAATGGGTGCTGCTTCTGTGAGGAGACAGGCATCATTGCCTCTTGGTCCAGTTATTATCACACCAGTGTGATGCAGTCACTAATGGCCGATTTTACTCAGATTGCATGATGCTAATCCATTCTTTGGAAATCTTCCAGGCTTAGTCTTGCCAGCATACCAGCAAAGAGACTGACTACTGATGCTGCTGCCACCTCTGAGCTCAGCCTACTCTGTTTTTCTCTACAGCTCTGAATTTACAGTAAATGTTCTCTGCTGCTGCTTCATTCTCCTTATGGGTTTTTAGTCTATTATTAAGTTGTCATTGATATTGTAATCCAAACCTTTGAAGCTGAGAGGTTTTGTTTAGCAGTAAAAATGCAACGTAACAGTGTTTTTAAACCCCAATAAGAGAGACTCAGGAGGCGGCTGTTTTATGGGGATTAAACAATTTACCTAATTGAGTCTTTAGATTGTACTGATGAAAGAAACAGACTTTTGGATAACAACAGTTAAGTATTCTGCATTATCAGTAATCTTTTTTTTTTCCCCTTTGTTCTTTTGTTTACCCTCTTTGAAACTGTGCCTAGGTTTTTGGGAAATTAATCTTATTTAGTTTCTTTCAGAGAGTAATGTGAAAAAGATTAATAGCACAGTTATTCAGTATGTTGGGTATAGAGCTGGAGCTGCGACGTTGTTAGCCTATCTTAGCATAAACAGGAAGAAATGGCTAGCCTGGCTATCGCTAGCATAACTAAGAGTCTACAGCTACATGCTAGCAACTCTCTGAGGCTGTAGCCTACTTAGGCACTGCTGCACTTTTATCTAAATGCTAACATCACCCTGCTAACGTGCTAACAAAGTCAGTGCTAACATTACAATGTTTAGTACCTATATGTTAGCATTATATATAATGTTTACTGTGTTCTGTCTTAGTTTAGCATTTCAGCATGCTAACATTTGTTTACTAGCTCTGCACGCGTAAGTACAGCTGATGCTGATGGGAATGTCTCTACCTACTTGTGGTATTTGACTTTTAAGTTGCTAAATGCTCCACTGCTTCACCAGCTAAGTAATTGTCTATCTGCCCTTTTGGTGGTCGTAGTGTACAGTAAGTTGTTGGAGCCTTTTGGCCAGAAGCAGCTACCTGCTATGGTTATTATGACAATACTAATTATAGATGCTTTAAGAAAGAAGCTTTCAGATTAAAGTTATCAGATCGTGTCATTACTGGAGCATGTGGACATGTATGGTATGCCTGGACGTCAAATATTAACGGCAGACCTGCAGTCAGCTGACCAAGTTAAGACCTCGTTTGGTCGATTTGATTGAGTTTCCATTTTGTTGGCCTATGCTGTATGTGCACTTCAGGAGAGAGAGGGCGGAGAGAGACACGTCTCACTTCCATTTGATCACTAATGAAATTGCCGGTGGAATTTCTCTGCCTCTCTCTCGCCCTCCCTGCCCCCCAGCTACATCAGCCGGACGTCCGTTTGATGTGAGCCTGCCTGTAACTGTATCTGCTCTCAACTTGGATATCTGTCAGGCGTCCGTTCTCAATCGGCTAGTAAATTGATGCATGTAGTTAGCCAGACCTGTAGATGATCTGCAACAGACACCAACCACATCAAGAAGGTTAATTGTTGCTTAGCTTTTGAGCAGTTGATTTTGAATTAGAATTTAAAACGCGCTGCCTCTGGAGTTTATCGAGGATCAAGGGATAAAGTGTCTGCACCAATTTGGTTTGTGTGGTCTGCAACTCAAACTCAAACACGCAGTCAGTCTCACAAGGCTGATCACCTCAAAAGTTAAAGCAACACGTTAATCTGCACAGACCTGCTGAAAATTGTTTTTCCTGGAACAACTATTTGAATGGTTTTGGCTCGCACCACTGGCCACGTGTACATTAGATACACACAGTGTTGCTATCATAACTTTTTTTGTACTGCTGTCAAGCTCTGATGTGCATGTCTTTTCTTTTGTTATTAAATCAAGGAAAAGCTTTATTAAGTTTGTCTCTCTAATTCAAGTCTGACCTCTCACTTTCACTTGTCATTATTTAATGCTTTCTTACTCCATTGTGTCACTTTGTACATTATTGCTCAGTAGCATCTTGAATGACGTTGATTGTTCAGCATCCAACCATGACTGGACTGTATGGCTGGATGTTCATTAGCGGTTCAGTATGCTCAAAATGAACTTGTTTTGTACTACATATTGTCTGACCACGTCTGAAGGCAAAAGTGTTTATAGCTGCCACATTTGGAGGCGAATCAGGAAGCCAGCAGTCATCGTCTCTTCCTTAATGTATCACACTTCCTCCCTGATACCTCAGTCTCACCGCAATGAATCACATAGTGTCACACTTTCTGACACGCAGTCCTCAACACATTGTTGTGTTTGACTCTATTGTACACACAAAATGACATAAGTATTTGTGTGAAGAATGATGAGACAGCGAGAGAGGGAAGTTAAAATCCAAGTTTCAGAAGGTCATAAAGACTTGACAGATGCATTCTCCAAATTGCAAAGTCAGGAATGTATAGGGGGTATGGGGTGTCAGACGCTGTTTGATAATCAAACACTTTCACTGACCCCTTTACTCCAAACCCTTTATCAAAGAGGGAAGCTCAGTGACTGATTTATGATGTCTAATTCTAAATAGTTATCTGCGTTGAAAGGATAAGTCGCTTGGGACAAAATGTTCTGAAGAAGTTCTCATTGGCCTGTGTATAGATCTCCATGGACAGATATTTGAATGCGTAAAATTCCAGTGCAACCAAAATTTGTGCTGGACGAGTAGCTGAAAATGTTCACCAGTGTCACCATCACTGCCAAGTCCAGAGCTCATATGCTCATATGCTCATATTGACACTGAAAAAAAATCTGTGAACATTGACAAAAGGCTACCTACAGTATGTTTTTCTTTCAATCTCCTTTTTTTGTAGGTGTATATAGCCTTTGGGATTTTACTGAATTTTGGAAATTTTCACAAATGCATATCAAGTCAGCTCTCTTCATTTCTTTTCCAGTGTTGTTTCTGGTTATTTTCCATGCTAACGCTTGCAGTTCATGCTGATGAGAAAACAAGATCCAAGCTGCAAGTGAGGGGGAGAAAATCGGGATGGAGACACTGACAGATAAAGTGTAGTGGTTATTATTGGAGAGAAGTAGGACAGAGGCTTTAGCAGTGGCTCATTCAGACACTTAGGGTTAGACTCTATCCTGTGCATGTACTGTATGTCTTCCCCCTTCCCTCCCTCTCCTCTCGCCTTTGTAGTTAAAGCAGTAGCTATATTTTGGATGCACACACACACACAAACAAAAAATCGCAGAACCAAAGGCTAACAGAGGCTGCTATGGTTAGACACACCTGATACGGAGCATGTCAGAGCTGTTGCTAGGAGACGGCCACATAGGCCTCCAGTAAACAATTATCTCTCCTCTCTGTGGCTCCCTCCCCCCATCCTTACTCTTCTGGTCCCAGGGCTGCTGCGTGGAAAGCTACTCACGCGGGTCTCACCTGTGATTCAGCTCAGCTTTGCATTGATTATGCAATTAGCCAGTCAGGCTGAACTCCCAAGATGAAATTTTTTTTCTTTTCTTTTTCTTTCCGAAGAGCTCCCTTTTTCTTGAAGTGGCACTTAGGGTCTGATATTTGTATTGCAAGGCTTCAATTGGACATGCACAAGGATGTAAGTGCACGCCTTGTCTTTTTATGCGCTGCAAAGAAGGTTTGCTGTGTAGTAAAATCTAAAAATATCCTGATATATGCATCAGACAACAAGGTAGCATCCCTCTCTCCAGGGGGTGCCAGCTTGGAGAAGAATTTTATCGGCCGTGAGTCCCTTTTTTGATATGAAAGCTGTTTATATGTTTAATGTGGAAATTCTTATTGTTACAGTATTAAAGTACATAATACTGGTTCTTAGAGTTGAGGGTTTGGAAGGACAGTAAGGGAGGCCATTCTGCAGTCTGAGTAGAGGTCTCCATGCCCACAATAGACTGGTCAATATCCAACACGGAAGCTGGCAAGTAATGTACTCAGTAGTTATTGATGCATCTGGAGGAGAAAAGGCTACCCTGGAAATGTCACGAGGTTCTAGTGTTTTCTGCTTTTTCCTATCGCCATCATGCACACAGTAGATGCAGCCCAGTTTGAAGGAGCAAGACCTGCCTTATAGCCAGTTTTGATGTTTTGAGTTTTTTTTTTTTTTTTTTTTTTTTTTTTTTTTTTTTTTTTTTTTTTTTTTTTTTACTGCCCCACTTAAGCAAAATGTGAGAGGGATCCTGCAACTAGTGCATCAGTTACCTGTGGTCACTTATCAGTCATAGTGACGTTAAAGCCTCTTCACGAACTAGATGATTCCAACATCTGTTCCACTCGTTTGTGGCAGTAACAGAACAGCATGAAATCTGTCTGAATTTTCTCTGAATCATTCTTTAATAGATAATCCATATTATTACATTATTTTGAAGGGGGTTTACATTTAATCTCTTAAATTATATTTTTAAATATTTATCATACATCAGGCATAAAACACCTCTTCTAATCATTGCGAGTACTTGTGATAGCTCGATGTCTTAAAATAACCTTTTTATTGCGTGCTGCCTTATAGAAATTATTTATAGTCTGGCACAGTTGATGACATTTTGGCTTCTGATCTCTCAACAAACACTTATGGACTTTCTGATTTACACACATGGAGTATGGCTTCTAACGACCAGACTGAGAACATTGATAATGTTTTTTTTTTGCATAAGCATCAATGTCATTCCAGCTCATTTGGATCTTTCTGTGTTTAATCAAAGAAGAAGAAGAAGAAGTAGTAGTAGTAGTAGTAGTAGTAGTAGTAGTAGTAGTAGTAGTAGTAGTAGTAGTAGTAGTAGTAGTAGTAAGATGCCCCTGATGCCCTTCCCCTTCAGACACTGCACATTTTTGTCTTGCGTACCGTTGCCAGAGTTCACAAGTCTGACAGATGTCTGTGTTGTTGCTTCGCTCATTAACAAAGATGCAGTGTAGCGTTGACTGTGTTATCTGGACAGCTGCCCTGTGGAAACCCGTGTAGACTGAACTCTGTCATTGCCATCTGACTCGGACTACATTCTTAATATTAAATGGATCTGTGTTATGGTGTCGGGAAGGAGGCAACAGGGATTTCCTAGGAGAACACTTTGTTTTCTTCACTCTGTGATTTCACATCAGGCACAGCGTGTACAAGCGGGACAGAACAGCTTTTAGGCAGCGTCGTTCTTTAGCGGCTGTTTTCTTACTCGTCGCCTCAGGGAGGTGATTTTTGTTTTGTGATATGTTTTAGTTTGAGCAGTAATTTGTTTTTTGTAATTTTTTTGGTGGGGTCAGTGGGTCAACGAATCAGCTATTCAAATCAGTACTTGCTTGGAGCAGTTTCTGTGTTCATGAATATTCAGCCTGGTGTATTCAGAGTTTTCCAGTGACTTTTCCGCTAATTTTGGGCATATTTCTGTCTGGGCCAAAATGCACCAGTTTCCCTCTGGTACTGTCCTCCTTACCTAGTTAACTCATAGAGCTGTTAGTCCAAACTGCATCTCTGAGTTCATTTAAATCAACAGTTTTACAATTAGATGTGTTGCAGAATCTGGCTTTCTTAATCGATTATTAGCTGTCAGCTAGCCTGTCTGCCATGACGGTCAATGTGACTGAAAGGTAGTGATGACAGTGCTTGTGGGAAAACATCACGTGTCAGACTTGGCCTGCTGTCCAATTTGTACTCCAAACCAACAGGGGGCAGCATATTACCAAAAGGTTGGTGTCCACCGCTGCCGTAAGGAACGAGGAAATATGCTCTATGGTCCTTCCTCCCCATTCGCCTGTTCACAGTTACTACTTGTTCACTCTCTCCTGACTGAAGTTAAAGTGGATGCTAAAGTGACTCACTGTCACCTCTTGAGGTCAAAAGTAGTATTACAAGACAGGACTGGACCGGGGCTAGCTGGTTAGCATGCTAAATGCGTATTGCCCCTTTGAATAGAGCTATGATGACATCCTTCATGTGTATGCTACCAACAAGCAAAAATGAAGTGGATGAGATGCATCCTGTAGCCACTGTATGCTCACTATTCTTCTTCAGGTTGGTGCCTCACTGCAAACCACAGAGGAAGCAAACCACTGCACAGTGAGGAGCCTGCCATCGACCAAGTGGCTTCATTTTTGAATATTTAGACCGACATTTACATTTGTTATGGGTGTCATGGAGACCATGGTCTGAGTTGGGCGTAGTTTGCCGGTTGGTGTAAGTAGCTCTTGGCACATTTTCATAGGTGCAGTTTACTCATTGAGTTTCCTGTATTAACAGGATTGTGAGGACCTTGGGTAAAGATGCAGCGAGGTACGCAGTTAGCAACTCGGTTGTCCCACCGTTCCACTATCAGAGCGGCTGGCAGCTTTTCACTATTGCATGATAAATGTGCAGCGTGTTCAAATGAACTTTACTGACTCTTTAGCTCTAGTATTTAAGATGTTGTAGACTGCCGCTGATTGTCCTTCGTGGTACTGTATACTCAGCTGACAGCAGTCAGGCCAACAACATGAAGACCAAGTTAGTCGGCAACGTACTCCTGCTTTTACACATAATGAGGAAAACAACCTGAATCTGCCCGTGATGTTGATCATTAGAAGACTTAGTACTGTGTTTTGAAGAGGACGGCATGTCTTGTCTGTTATAGCAAGAACAGTGAGCGTGTTATGATGTTGCAGGCATCCCTGTGGGTGCAGTCATGAGCACGTTAAAGACACCTGGTTGGGTTGCCTCTCCTGAGTCTGAACTCAGGCTCCACCATGTGTTTATCTCTGCAGTATCTGAGCTCCTTTATTTTTGTCTTGCCAGAGTCAAGTATGTTGGGAATATTTTGGCATGAATTTTTTTTGAGCATCGCATGCCTTTTTATTATATAGTTGACAATAGAGGGATAACAGGAAATGACACGGAGAAAGATGCGCAACAGAGGTCCCCGGATTCAAACTGGGGACATTGTAGCATTGTGTTGTGTGCCTTAAACCTCAACACCAGTGCATATTTAAGTGTAAAACTTGTTGAGTTTGGACTGGGAGGATGAGGTTAACATCCTCTTTGTGACAGTGAATGGGAATTGTAGTTTTTAAGAAGCAAAATGTTTTCTCATTTATGGAAGAAATTATTCAGCTGTAGCCTCAAACAAGCTGCAGCCTGAAATAAAGGAAGTTTTTCTCTAAATTTAGGTTGAAGCTGGCACCTACATCTCAGGTATAACTACACGTGTTGTTTAGATGTTTGTAGTTGTGAGGCGTGTGTCTCTTCACTGTCTGTGCATCGATTTCATCTGTTTAAATACACTGTGCGTGCTGTGTTGCTGTGGCCCATTGCGTCCCCTGCGTCCCCTGCCTCTTGTTAAATGAATGGTGTGCAGGTGCTGGAGGCTCCTTGTGGGGGTAATTAAAGCATGTCATTACATGGGCAGTTAAATTGTCACTGTACTGTTGAACCTGTTTGAAATGATAATGGGGGCTCAGCTAGAGGCGGTGCCGTATTGCTCTCCAGTCGGGCGCCCTATTGCTTCGGATCAGGAATTAGCCTGTTAATGTTTCTGAAGCATGTCTATTGCCCTCGGACTTCTTAAGGCAAATTAACACCTGAGGAAGTCATTGACAAATATCTGAGAGACCGCGAGAACTGAGGTTTAACCCGACCTTTTTAAGTTGTTTGTCACATTCTTCTTGGGTCACATAACGATGAAGATATGACCTGAGTGTAAAAGATATTGTCGCACATTTTTATTGTGTCTGCCGGCCTCGGCTAGTATTCTCAGGTAAAATGCTTTAAATAAATGCTTTTCATTTAACCTTGTTTAGTCATGCAAGAAACTGAGCTCAGTTTAATGTTTGGTTTGTAACCACCATGCGGCTTCAGTTTGTGTTTGATGTCTACTCTGACAACATCTGAGTGTTGCATGTGAAGTCATTTAGTTTTTTCTATGCAAATGTGCATGTGTTGGTGTTTGTTTTACGTGTTGCATAGTCTTGGATCATGCTGGTTAATTAGCACCAGGAGGGGGAGGGGTTTGTTGAATTGGAAGTGCATGGGTAATGACCCTGTTGGCATAGTAGCAGCATGCTCAATGGGCCGTGTGTGTGTGTGTGTGTGTGTGTCTGTGCGCGCACAGCCGGTACACACCAGCCAGCCAAATGCCTTGCCTTCAGTGCGACATCTCTTGGCACACGACTCTGGCAAGCAGCTTGTGTGCAGCCCTCACTCCCTCTCTCCCCAGCAGAGATATGACTGTCTGTAACCTGCCTCCACAGCCACACATGTAGCTGGAGTAGTGTAAATGAATATTGTCTTGTGACGCCTCGAGTCACAGGTCAGTGGTGCTTAACTTGTCTGCAGAGGTTCATTAACACGGTGAAGACCACTGCTGTAATTGGGATGCGTGTGTTTAGTTTGGTGCATTCCCGTGAGGCACTGTTCTCGGTGTTTGTTTGGGGGAAGAGTCGGGCGCGCTGGCTGGATGCAGGCTTCTCTCGCTGTAGAGCTGAAATGAATAGTTTGTTAAATTGTGTTGTCAATTTACATTAATCAACAATTTTGATTGTCAAGCAAAAATGCCAAATATTCACTGGTTCAGCTTCTCAGATGTGAGGATTCAATGCTTTTTTTTTTTTGGTTTCATTTATTTAAATTATTAATAATTATTATAAGGAACTATTTGGATATGAAATAGTTCCTGCAATTGTCATAAATTGCCATAAATGAACTGTTTACAGCTCCTCAAATGTGATTATTTGCTGCTTTTCCTATTATTCTATGATATCAAACTGAATGTATTTTAGACTGTTGGTTGAACAAAACAGGACACTTTAATATGTCAGCTTGGGCTTTGGGAAATTATGATGACCTTTGTCTCATATTGCAAAGAAAATGATTAGAAAATAATGGGCAGATTGATTGATAACAGGTATAACTGTTAGTTCTAACCCTAAGAAATGTCACTGGCATGGGGATGTTAAAGATGTTAACAAGACAGCTTCCTTTTTTCAGCATCTATCGCACGGTCCTGGATGGTTGGATGGGACTTTTTTTTTTCACTGATTATGAGGTGAAACTTAAGTTTGAGCTTAATGATCCATTATTATATAAGAATAAGTATCTTTTATGTCTTAAAAACCCAAAATACAAATCTAAAACTGCTCCTGTTGCAGGGTTTGGCATTACTGGTTGAAATGTTGGGTCAGATAAGGGGTTAGACTGAATAGGATAAAAACTGAATGTCATTACACATATTGATAGTTTGATTCTTCTTACAAAAGATTGTTGAGCTCCGGTTTTGTCTACCTGGAATCCAAAGTTCAGCAATGGCCAGCACGGATGTCAGAAAGGGTCCAAACCCATCCAACTTCTCCTACCCTGTCTGCCAACATCATCACCACATTTGCAAGGATTTTGCCACTGGAGGTCTTTGATCTTCGCCTCTGAACAGATTGAGGAGCTGGACCAAGAGAGATTTATGTTGAAGTCCAATCCCCGTGAAGCTTGTTCAGTTCACCTCTACTTTTTCTACTCTTTAGTCTCAACTGGAAGAAGTTGCTCCCTCAGCCCCCCCAGACCCCTCCCAGCTTCTCTCCCATTGGAAACCTCTGTGCTCCTTTGTGCTCTTTGAGTCTGTTTAGGCTTTGTGACGTTCAGCCTGTTCGTGGTCCCATGCATTAATGACCCTCAGTATCATTAGGAGTTAATGATACCAAATTATTTCACTTCCACTTAGTCTTAACGACTAATTTGAATAAAATATGCTAGTGGGCATTTCAGAGTTGATTAACTAATTAATTTTATGGGACTATCTTTCATTCTATCATCCCTCACACTGAGACAGCTATTATCCATTAATCCCCATTAAGAGTGATAGAGTGCGGCTGTTATTCATCCATATTTTTTCCAGTAATTTTTAAGCCCAGTGTCTGGAGAAGGCGGATGCTTTTGTGCCCGGTGGCCCTTCCTCTTCAGCAGAGACGGCACACAGCGTGATGCCCTCGCTGGAATAGCGTAGACTCAGCCCTAGTAAAACCAAAAGCTGGGATTGACATCACAGATTAATGAAGATTACATGCAGTGATTACTGGCCACGGGATGAATCGTGATGACCTCATGTCCCATCAGAAGGCAATAAATCAGGAGATGTCAGTGGAGATCCCTGTGGAGGAGCTGGGAACAGGGAGGTGGACATTCGGGTCACCTCTCAGTGACGTGGGAAACGAATAGCTCAAGGTTACTCACAGTGTTTTCAAAGGGAGAACTCATCAGTGAGTTTAAGAGTTTATTGTATGAAAGGCATCAAAAAAACAGCGACGAGGAATAATTCCCAAAGCTCAGTCCACATTTGGGATCCGACTTTGCCCCAAGAGGCAGAAATAAGTCAATCAAACCTGAATTCGTCAATGCAGATGCACCCTTCCATTGATGGTGAATTGTTGCCAGGTCTGGGATCTGGCATGGGATTACACACCAGGCCTGGATCTCACATTCTTTGGTATTCTTCGAATGCAAACGCGCACATCGCCCCACATGCAGAGGGCTGACCCCTCTTTTGAAAAAGAAGCGTGCAGATCCCATGCTTAGTGACCCCAGCCTTGCCCTGGCTTCCACTTCCCACTGCCACCTCTCCCCGTTTTTTTTCCCCCCGTCGCTTTTCATTTCAATGGCCACCTTCCGCTCACTCATCCACCCCTCATCTGGCGTGGGAACCTACACCTGTGGCTCTCCCCAGACATTACCATCACCATCTCTTCCTCTGCCCTCACAGGATTGGCCCTTTTTTGTGATGCCTGAATCGACTTTACCTGGATTCAATAAAAGAGCTGTTTGGCATATTTTTGTGCCATGTGATGCAAAAATGGCACTTACATCATTTCAAGCAGACACAAATTCACTGAGTGCATGAAACATAAACATCCTTTTTTTTCTTTTCTCCACCGCGCCCCCCCTTCTTGACTTGAAAACTAGGATTTCTCTTGGTAAATCCTCTAATCCATTAGGGGAAGGGCCAGGTTGGGTTTTTGGAGATTTGACTGACGGAGGATTCTTCGTAGTCTCTGAAGTATCTCGCATTGTCAAATGTTGTTGACGTGTGTGTTTTGAGCTGAGACAAAGGGCAGGTTAATAAAGTTATCTATTTGTATTATAGGTAGGACTGGTATGAGAAACACCGTCTGCTTTTGTTTTGTTTTTGTTTTTTTTGTTTTTTTTACTTCTGCCATGTAACTGTCCTGCCCAGGCTCGGTAGCACACATGCTGACGCTAATTGTGCTCGTGCTGACTCTGTCTCTTCATGGACAATGGTTTTGATTGGGATTGGGGGTGAGTTACGGTGTTGGGACAAGGGTCTTTGTTCAGTAGCCTTTCCCCCCCCCTTCCCTCCCCCCAATCCTCCCCTTTATCCCCCCCCTTGCCCGTCCATCTATCTTGTTCCAACCATTTGGGCAGCTGTCATTTAATCCAGCTAATCACAGACTGGGATGGTCTGTGGGAAACCAGACTAGTCCGTGGCTTTGCTCGAGCCCAACACACAATGACTCAGGGGACTATTTAACCAAACATTTACAACATGTAGGCATGCGAGCACGCCCGGCTTCTGGGTGAACCCAAAAGGTGCAGGTCACAATACGGCCAACTGTTCTGTCTTTGGCCTTTTGATGAGATTTTGTTGCGACGCTTGCGTAGTCTCACGATCTCGCCATACAGACGGGCATCATCCTAAGATCAAGATCTCCAGTCATTAATGCGTGCGCTGCCACTCGTCGTTCCTCTTGTACGCATTGGCACACACACACACACACACACCCACCCACCCACATGCTCAGACTGGGCCAGCCAGCCCACCCCTTTGTGGTGGGGGGAGGGGGGAAGGGGACGGGTGGAAAGGTCAGAAGCCGAGCTACATATCGTGGGATGATCCACGTTCATGTCAAATAATCCATCTTTGAGGCCGCATCTGTTGTGCGTCTGCGGTCGGACGGGGATGGCAGAGCTTCCGGCACCAGCAGCAAGAGCATCGCCCCGTACATGGCCTTCCTCCGCCTAAACCCCCACACACACACACACACACACACACACACACACACACACTCTTCTCTACCTTACCCCTCTTCTCTAACTTCAGGTTTCTCCTCTCAACCCCCTCCTCTACCCCAGTCATAGTTTTGGCCGCTCATGTCTCGCCAGCAGCTACAGTCTCATACAGCTGTACCACCCGTTGTCCAAACTCTGACCCAAGCCCTTTAGCTCACCCCTATCCCGTCATCTTCCATCCCCTTCTCTTGTCACCCGTGGTCTTCCACAATAACACTCCCCTCCCCTTCCTCCCGCCGCCACCCACAGCCAGACAAGCCTACTTAATCCTGCAGCCCAGCAGCAACCAGCCTACCAGCTTGTTGGTCCCCCAGATCAACAACACAGACACACACACATTTTCCAATCCCCCCGTCATTTCCCTCTCCCACTTCATTCAAGCGACCGCAAACTCCCTCAAATACTTGCCTAATTTTTTTTTTTTTTTTTTTTTTCCTCCATCCTCCCAGACCAACATCCTATCAATGACTTTACAGTGGAGGTCACAGCAGTCACACTGTGGCTACTACAACTGTCACTGGTGGTGACGTAATGAATGCTATTTAGGTCAGCTGGTTGCCTAGCAGTGTGCAGCACACCAGCTAGATTACTCCTGTGATGCTGGTTAGTTTGGTTAGTTTGTGTGTGTGTGTGTGTGTGTGTGTGTGTGTGTGTGTGTGTGTGTGTGTGTGTTTTCTCAGACCAGGTACGGCTGTGCAAAAAACTCAGATTAAAGAAAGTGCCAATTAAATTTGAACATATATTAACAAAATATAATTTTGTTGTGTTCAAATACTTTGTTATATTACAACATAAATAAGAATTGTTGCTATTAATTGATTAGTCCATTCAGAGAATTAACTGGCAGTGATTTTTTTTATCATTTTCAGTCATTTATTTTATTTTTTTTTGGCAAAAACATGTCACTGATTCCAGCTTCTGAAAAGTGACTACTTGATACGTTATGTCCTATATGAGAATTCAATGTATTCAATTGAAAATTGTGTGGAACAAAAAAAAGCAGCAAGTCCTCACATCTGACTGGAAACAGCAAATCTTCAGCAGTTTTATTTGATTAAAAAGTACAAATAGAAAATCAACCTTGTTGTTGGTTAATTTCCTAATCAATTCATCACAAGGTAATGCACATTCATCGAGGCGCTGCTTCTGTTGTTCTGGTCGACAGCAAAGCATAACTTGGTGTGAAACCAGATAATCCCCTTAGCCACTGATTTACCTCGCTGTCTGACGAGCAAGGACAAAGCCAGACAGAGTTCATGTCACACAGCTAATGTTGGCAGAGCAGAGTGACCTTCTTAATGGGCATCGTATCTGCTGAGGCTTCATCCGTCCTTTCTTAACATTTCTTGTTTTGCTTAGTACATTAGTTTTTAATTGGAGGAAATTGATTTATATTAGAAGAGACTTAGGAAGAAAATCCAAGTGGGTTTCAGTGGTGGTCCTTCAGAAAACAGAAGGTCTAGTTTGTCTGTCTGGGTCTCAGTAAGAACCAGGACAGAATAGTATCTTGTCAGGTAACAACCGCCCTGTTAATGCGTCAGGTTTACACAGTTGCTAACATTGAAATGAGAGATTTTTGGGGACATTTGCAGTTGCTCAGTTCTTGTAGAGAGTTGGATGCGAAGATCGATACCAAGTTGTAGTTATGTCACTGTGAGCTCACCTGCACATAGCCTCCAGCAAAACCAACATTTTTTGTTTGTTTTTTACCTTTGGATAGAACCAGGTCGTTCCAGTCTTAAGCTAAGCTAAGCTAACTACCATTGGCAAGAAAGCAAACAAGCATATTTTATAAAATGTTGACTCAAGTGACAACCACCATGTGCCTGTGAGTGTTTATTTTAACCTTGGTTGCCCTTCATTGATTTTTAGAACCAGGCCAGATATCTTCCAGTACCGTGATTGTTCTGGCGTCCGCCTGGTTAATTGTGTTAATGATGAAGTATTTTCCATGTTGCAGCTAAATGTCGTGTTTACTGACACTGACGTTTTGCTGCAGAACAGACTATCTTAAAGCGATGGTAGTGCTTAACACACTATCTCAAAGCGACTATCTGTGCGTATCTGTGCCGGTCCAGTTGAACCCCATGATGCGAGCGTACACACACACGCAGGTCACCTTGCATCCTTTCCTCTCCACATCTCTGTCCTGCAGCTTCTCTCGGCGTCCTCGTCCTTAAAGCGCCTCTTTCTCTCTTATCGCTGAGCGATTGGGTTTCATCAGCAGCGCAACTCAAGCTCACTTTCCGGGTAACGGGGCCAAGTTACGAGACTCAGTAGTAGCAATGCAATCGATTTTTGCATCATCTCTCGTGTGTGTGTGTGTCTGCTGATGTTTGTAGTAGCGTTGCCTCACCTGTCTTGTTTCAAACACAGACATCAGTTTTGCCAAGATGAATCAGAATTTTGTAGTCTTTATGAAAAACTAGAGAAATCTTAAATACATTTCTACATTCGAAGGATTCCTTTGTCTTTTTGTTTGAATGGTGCCGTTTCTGTTTGATGTAGTTCGCACGGGAAATACCAATTTATTGTGGAAATGCTAGAATGTAAGTTGCTAGTTACAGTGCTCACTGTACGATTGTTGTAGTGTGGTGCATCCTGCCCACCATATATTCACACCATATGCAACTTGAGATCGTCGATGCCTAAACAGGGGGATTGTTGTGGGGGGGGGGATTCATGCAGCCCTGCACTGCAGCAGCGTATTGACATTTGTTGGTTCCCACCACCTACTACATGGCTATGTATTGTGACAGACGCTGCAGACCACAGCCACATGAATGTGGACAGCAGCATTGGGACGTGTTTACTCTTCAGCGTCCAACATGTGAACCTGAGTGAAAAAGACGTGATGACTTACTGTTTGTTTTTTTTCTGTCTGTCTGTCTTTGCTTTTTCCAGCGGACGTACACGTTGATTGTAGAGGCCTGGGACTGGGACAACGCCACACGCAGCAGTAAGTCTAAACTTCACACATATATCTCAGTGCTGTGACTTGCATCCGATCAGCCCGTAATCATGAACAAATAAGCTTATAGGATTTCTGCAGAAAGAATGTAAAGAAATTTAAATTCATATTATTATGAGGAATTTCTTTCTAAAGAAACATTAAATCATGATTAATTCTGGATCATGAGCATATGGGCCCTTCTGATCAGATCTTTTCTTGTTTCTTAATATTTTCTATCATAAATTGAAACTTGATCTAATTTCTGCGTTAACACAGTGTAGGTAGCAGGTTGAAAATATGTTGTAGAGTATGCCGTATCCTATATAGAATGCAAGCCTCGGTTCCTCTTAGCTACGATGGCTGCGGCGCTCAGCACTGACCAGCTGTATCCTGTTTTCCTTTGCTTATGTCCGCTGGGTGGACTCCTGTACAACCTCTCTTTTCCCGTCTGAGCAGTAGCTGAGTCTGGGAGGAAGAGGACTCATTGAGGACTAAAATATATGTGTGTGTGTGTGTGTGTGTGTGTGTGTGTGTGTGTGTGTGTGTGTGTGTGCGCGTTTGTAGCTTTGATCTGCGGGGACGGTGGCATTTTTCATGAGTCTCAAATACCTCTCTGTGCATGCAAGCATGAGCGTGGATGTGTTAGTACGCCATTCCATACTGTCTGTCCCTCTGCAATCCAAACTTGTGTCGTTATTTATATGAGGTCATTACATCCTGTTTTGTCCATAACATCAAACGCATTTCCACTCGCGCGTTCAGACAATGGAGAAGAAATAGATTTTGACATCATAGCTCTTTTGATTAGACTGTTGTGTAGTCTCCTGTTTCTCCAGTAATTGTGCACATTTACAGTAATTAGTTCTGATGTTTCTGGTTGATATACTGTTGTTCCTCCAGTTGATTTCCTGCCAGCGAGAAGCACTTTAGTCTCGGCCAAATGGCTGTAAAGAAAAGCAATAGATGTTTTCTGGGTGTAAGGATGCAAGACATAAGAAACACATTTTCAGCTCTTCCAAATGGACTCGTTTTCATTGAGTTAAGAGCAAAGCTTTTTCGGAGTGATGCCAAACTGCTGGAATTTGATTAAACTGACCTTTTGAAGCAAGTTTGTTGTGTTCTGTGTTGCGTGGTTTTAAAAAGAAGCAGAATTGAGCCTGCTGTTAGGCCACAGGCATCAGCTGACTTCAACCTTAACGTCACGGGTTCAAGAAACTCAAAGGTCTGGAACAAATGCTCCTTTCAACCTCTGTGGAGGATGATGACCGGGGGAATCCGCTCGTACAGGCAAACATTATGAGAGGTCACAGTGAGCTACAGCAGTGATAGTAAACCGTTGCCCAGCAGGTGTGTGTGTGTGTTGGGCAGGTCGCGCTCGTTACGTTAATTCTTATTTGATGCGTCAGGACACACAAATGTTTTATTAGTAGAAATCGGGGCTGGGTTTTACCAGTTAAGATTCAGGAGGCAGACACCCACCCACCCACCAACCCCTTTCTCCTCTCCCCCATTTTTCTCCTGTCAGTGGAGGCAGGCGGCCGCCCGCCCCGAGTCTGGTTCTGTTGGTTTCTTCCCTTTTTAAAAGGGGGTTTTCCTTCCCCCTGTCACCAAGTGCTTGCTCACTGTGGTAATACAAATGAAATTGTATTGAATCAGTTTCAGAACTCCGGTTTATACCTATTCTAGGTCCAACACAAAGTTGGACCAACACTGGATCAGCTCATAGCTCATGCCTTTGCAAAGGTGAAGACGATTGAGAAGCTTAAATTCTAAATTTTCCCCTTTGCTGTTGTCTGTGGAGCTGTGAGTTGTGGCATTTTATCCTTCCCCTCAGTCACATTGTCAACAGACATGGTGTTTTTGTTTCATAGATAAGTCGACGTGTGTTTAGTTCACCATCCAGTGCCACTGAAAGCTGGAGCTCCACCAATTTCTGTCAGTTAAACTCAGACGAAACAGAATCCCGCAGGTTGAGATCCTGCTGCATCTGGATGTTTTAAACGTGTACGTGTGCTTTTTGATTCATGGATGTGTCGGTGTCTGTTGCAGTCTGATGGACTGAAGTGCAGGACTGAAGGTGGAGGCAGACAGGTACTTCTTCAGGCTGCTTCATGCCCTTCCAGGCAGCCATGCTGGTAATGCACAGCGATCTGTTAAGTGTTATAGATACAGCTTGTTTTAACAAATAAGTTTACTGGATTTGAATGGTCAGTTTTGCATTTTGATCCTGCCTCTTTTATCTCTCTGACCATCTCTGATTTTTTTTGTTTAACTTGGTTAACGAGGAAGAATAACTGATTGAAATAAATGCACAAAGAGAGATACTAAGTGAAATAAAATGTTGAAATACATGACTGTGTGTATCTGGAAGACACAGGAGCTTGTTCTGGGACCTGAGTCAGCACCGGCCTCGTGCCTTGTCCTACGTAAGAGCCGACCAGTGTTTCTGGTCTGTCAGTGAGATTCCTCACCTCCAGCGTCATGTCCTCCGGTGTGTCTCTGTTCCCTTCCCCCTGTGTCCTCAGGAAAGGCAGCCGGCTGTTTTCCTTGTGTTTATCGAGCAGGAAGTGGAGTGGACTCGGTGGCCGGGCTCAGTGTTTAGACACCGAGGTAGCAGAGCTCGGCTTGGGCCCGGAGCCCATTGTTCTCTATCTGGCAACTGCCGGGGGTTATTTCTGTTATTGTTGCTTAATTCTGTCTGACATTGTGTCAGTCCCCAGCAGAGGAAGGTGTGTGTGTGTGTGTGTGTGTGAGTGGGTGTTTGTGTGTGTGTTTGTGTGTGTGTGTTCGTGCTTGCTCACTTAAAAATGTCTATGGTGCATTGCAGTCCAAA
Organism: Seriola lalandi dorsalis; assembly: GCF_002814215.2. Taxonomy (NCBI): domain Eukaryota; kingdom Metazoa; phylum Chordata; class Actinopteri; order Carangiformes; family Carangidae; genus Seriola; species Seriola lalandi. Next base: position 2,743,301 of record NW_019525097.1, on the reverse strand, counting down.
GCCATGGAGAAAAGGAAATCACAGACCCCCTATTTCCACAGAGATTGTTTGCCAGCTTTGATCCTACTGTGATAAAGATTGCTTTCTTTCTGTGAGCTGGCGCTGCGGCGAGCCCCACAGAGGCAAACAGTGTTTAATGCAAGTGTTGGCGTGCGAGAGGCTAAATGGTAGCATCCTCCCGACATGACGGTGCACGCACAGAGAGCTCAGGGGCGCTGGTAATGTGTGCCATCACCAGAAAATTGATCAATTTGCAGACAATGAATTTCAATTGCATACTTAAAATTCAGCTGGTACTTTCCACACACACACACACACACACACACACACACACATACACACATACACACAAAGTGATATCAAAGCGTCTGTCTGCTGAATAACAATGCACTGCTTTTTCTTGTGAGAGAGTGACTTTACAGCAGAGTAAAGGAGATTTCACAGTGTCAGTGTTTCAGATAAGTCCTTTTTATCACCCGACTTAATGCCGCGGCTGCTGGAGCTCTTCTGAGCTGTGTGGCCAAACAGCCGCTGTGTGGACCGAGTGCGTATAGCTAAATAATAACTTGGAGCGTCATGTTCTTGAACAGATTGTTTGTTTGTTTAGCCAAGGAGATAATCCATCCAGATCCTGATTTATCTCATGTTCAGATCAATTAAATTGGTAATTTGGACACTGGAAGTTAACACTCATCTACTACACCTACACTAACATCCATCTGGTGAACACACGTTCATCATTCACTCTCTCGTAGCTCTGTTTTTGGTCTCCACCGGCTCCTGAGGGAAATATCTGCCTCTTTAGCTGCTAAATGCGCCGTTACGTTCTCCAGCTGCTCTGTAACCATGTCTGTCTGCTGTTTGGTGCTGAACGGACAGTGTTCAGTGGGATTTAGAGTGACTTGGCAGAAAACAGCCAAGGCAGCCAGCTGGTCGCGTGGTTAAATGTCTCGGTAGATGTCATCATTACCAGCCATGACAGCATGGTGGGTAATGTTTTCACCTTGTGTGTCTGTGTGTGTGTGTGTGTAGACACCAACTGTAGCAGGAACTACCCCAGAGGCAGGTACTCAGTGTTTATGTCTGTGGACAGATGTTATCCATGCAATAGCATCACAGCTGGAAGATAGTCACAAAACTTCACAGTTGTGTAGTTGAGATCAAAATTAAGATGGGTGTCCTTCAAACAATGAGCACTGATGCAAGATGGTCTTTAGTTTGTTGTTGCTGTTTTTCTCTTTTCATTCTTGGATTAAAAAACTATGGTGAAAGCAAATGTTGATTAGTAAGAAACCTGTGTCAGTGTATCTTGTTTATCCAGCAGTATTTCCAGTTGTCACTGCAGGAAACCCACCAGTGCTCCAGAAGTCCAACCAGAAATCCGTATCTGAGCAGAACGTTTTTTTTTAACCAAGCCACTCATATCCCATGAAAGAATTAGACTGTAGATTTTCACAGAATTCAGACTGAACAAAAAGCACTTTTGAGGATATATATCTGCTTTCAGTGATCCTGCAACAGCAAAATGCATTGAAGTCCAGGTGCAAATAAACGTCAGTGTATTCAAGACAGTTTTATTTATACAGACCAATATCACAAATATTCCTCAAGAGACTTTACGATCTGTACAGCATACGACACACTCTGTCCTTTGACCCTCAGTTAGGCTGAGCAAGAAGAAACCGAGGAGAGAGGTGAATAGTCTCGTTTAAACTTCATGGTACGCAGGCTTAGTTTCTCCGTAACTGTATTCATACTGGTCTTTTTATTCTTCAGTGGTCTTCAGTGTGCAGCTGTCAGTGGGGAGGAGACACCAAAATATTCACAGCTTGACACACAACTGACTCGTCTCATGTCGTCTTTGTTTCAGATAAGGAGGAGCTGCTGATCGAACGCAGCATTCGCACCGGCATGCTCAACCCCGGCGACCCCTGGCAAAAAATCCTGCACGACGGGCCGGTGGCTCGCCTCATGTACCGTATCCGGGTGCGCTGTGATGAAAACTACTACGGCAACAAGTGCAATAAGCTGTGTGTTCCTCGAGACGACTACTTCGGGCACTATCGCTGTGACCCCTCGGGGGCTCAGGTGTGCCTAGATGGCTGGATGGGCCCAGACTGCAGGATAGGTGAGTCTGCCAGCTTCGTCATGGGCAAATCTCCGAGTCGTGGTACCTGCAGTAATGTTAGAGTAGTAGTTCATAAAGACAGTTTCATGTTTATCTTCAGTCTGCCGTCCATTAATTGAGAAAATAACCTGCAGATCAATCACCTTACGTACGAGCGGTGTGGCCCACTGATGGTCCGTTCATGGGACGTCATTTTCAACACGTTCTGGTTTGGTATCGAATAATATTTGAAATCACTGCTACGTATCTGACTTCACAGCTGTCATCTGCTCGGGCTTCCCTAAGTGCAGCGTGTTTTTGGTGCACACAACAACAAAAAAAGTTTGAGAGCGTCTGAGTGCTGCATTGTGGGACGGCTCGAGGAATTCAGAGGAAATAAGATTGACGTCAAATTGCGTGATGAACCTTTATCATTAGCTGTCCTGTGATTATCCAGGAAAGGAAAAGATTCCAGTGTTGCTTCTGGCTCTTTCAGAGCTGTATAAGTTTCTCGTCACCTTCAGCTCTGGGAACTGACGGTCATTTATATATATTTGTTTGACATTTTAAATGCTAGAAGATTATGCAATCGATTTAGAAATATAATCGGTAGATTATCTAATTAAAATGATCATTAGGTGCAGCTCTATTTATAAATCTGCAGTGTGCAAAGGGATCAGATCATTAGCTGTAATTATAAAGCTATGTGATTAAAAGCTTGTATGTAAATTAACTTGAGCCTTAGTCATTGTCCAAGTCCCATTAAAAAGCATGGTGGAGGTGGAAACACAGCCTGCCGATGTTAACATGCAGTAGCGTCGGGGGTCGGGGGCGCTTTTGGGTGGTGTTAGAGAGAGTGGGGGGCCTCCATAAATCACCCAACTGACCTTAGAAGACGAAGGGTGAAAAGAGGAGGGGGAGCGCACAGGGGCAGGGTTGCTTTTTAAGAGGGAGCGGGGGGGGGGGGGGGGGGGGTCAGTGTTGTACATGCAGGCTATAAAGTTGTACCCCCCCACCCCCTCCCTCCTCCCAACCCTGTTCAGGGTGCCATGAATTCTCACGTCTTGTTGCACTTGTTAGAAAAGATGGCAAACAAACAAGCCCCCCCCCCCCCCC
>NW_019525097.1:2737970-2740058 GCF_002814215.2 Seriola lalandi dorsalis | reverse complement strand
CCCCCCTCCCACCACCTTTCCACGCTGTTGCCTCCTTTCACTTGCTCCCTTCATAATACGTCTATAAGAGAAAGAAATGTAAAGATACATGCCTCCCAGTGGGATTTAAAAACCAACCTTTTTAAATTGTTTCTCTTTTGTCTTTTTGTTTTTATTCTCAGCGATCTGCAGGCAAGGCTGCAACCTGTTACATGGCACCTGCACCATCCCAGGGGAATGCAAGTAAGGTTGTTTTGTGGCTTTCATACAGAGAAATGTGACTCTTTGGCTTTTAATGTTCTGCTTTTATCTGGGCAATAGCGCTGCCTTGTGTTTAGATCACCATCATATTGTTCATATAGTTCGATTTTTTTTTTCTTTCGGTCTGCTTGTAATGGAAAAGTCCAAAATGCGACTGCAGTGGTGTTTTTTTTAGACCTAAATCTGAGCCAGAATGATGGAACTTCCGGAGCCAAACGGAGGCACCTTCACTTGTCGGAGCCTGTTGTGTGTGTGTGTGTGTGTGTGTGTGTGTGTGTGTGTGTGTGTGTGTGTGTGTGTGTTTTGTGTCAGCCTTCCCTTCCCTCATGGGCATCTCCACCTCGGTTCAGAAGAAAAGGGCAACGCCGCGCCTGCCTCCTTGTATTTTTAGCCACCCCGAAATCCTCCACAGAATACCAAGCATCTCATCAGCTCGGGCCGAAAAGAAAGGGAGTCGTCGGTGTGTGAATTTGACCACTGTAAACGTGCTGGGAATTGTCATATCCCCTCCCCATCCGCATTGCAGTCCTCCTTGAAGGGCAGGGGGGCAGGAGAGGAAATGAATATCCCACCGTGTTATGTACTTTTCCCAAAGTGGAAACCAGAGTTAAGATAAAATGACGTGGAATGGCCCCGTTTCTCCACGTTTTCAGGATGTGGTACATCCCGTCGTCATTTGTGTTAAACAAAAAAATCATCGCCCTCCTCCTCCCACCTGCCGGATGCAAAGAGACACTTGCCTGCAGTTATAAGGAAAAAGGTTTTGACTCGGAGCCAGGGAATAGCGGGATGACCAGTTTTAGGAAACTTGATTCATACTTTTTTTTTTTTTTTTTTTTTTTTTTTTTTTTTTTTTGTGTCTTCCTCGATCAGCAGGCGACATCCTTATTCCAGTTAGCAGACAGAGAACAGAGGGAAGCAGCTTATTCTCATGAAATGTCAAGTTCCAATCAACAGGAAAGCGACATGAATAGAGGAGCAACAGTGAAGACTTCTTCCTGCAGTGGCATGAATTTAGTGAAGCCTCAGCTCACAGAAAGCTGAGAGCATTAAATCCCTTACCGTCTCCTTTCATTCCCTTTATTTCCCCACAGTTTTTATGGGCTGAGCCCCATTCGCCACTGGCTTTTTTTTTAAGAAACACAAAAGCTGGTACTTGCCTGTTGTTACGATTCTGCATTGAGGCTTTTTATTAGCAAACATTAGACCTTGTTCTTGCATATTTGTCGGAGGCTTGCCGTGTCCCAAGGATCACTTGGGTAAGCAGTGTAGCGCACTTTTTTTATTTACTGAACATTTACTGAACACAATGCTCTGAACATTTTGCACCTTTTGACATGCCAACATGCCAAGATGCAGGAATCCAAAGTCAAAAGAAGCATCATGCCTCTACATGTAAAGGTTTGATGAGTCATTGCAACATCAATACGGCCAAGAATTAGACGGCAGCTTGGTTCCTTTGAGCTTAAAAGGAGGTAACAAGAGTTTCTGTTAGTGTTATCGCTTGCACTGCTGTCAGACCCTCTGAAGCTAATCATATACAGTGGGAGAAGCATGACAAGCATTCTCCGCTGAACCCTCCACCCTGCAGCCTGAGAATGGCAGAGATTTCTGAAGGCTCTCGTCTCACAGAGAGAGGCAGCGGTGCCGTCTGCAGGAGGCCTCAAAATAGCAGTCAATTGACAAGACAGCTGGCTCGACGACACCGCAGCCTTGGAATAGCCGGGTGCTGTCATGAAGCTGCAGGCGTGTGCACATACACACCGTAAACACACACACGCACACAGTCGTCTCCAGCCGCTTGCACTCAGAGCCCCCGCCGTGCCACCCTCATAGTCAGCCCCCGCC
>NW_019525097.1:2725774-2737950 GCF_002814215.2 Seriola lalandi dorsalis | reverse complement strand
ACCCACCCATCCAACCAACCAACCCACCCACCCTGCTCCCCCAAACCCCGGACTCTAACCCACGGAAGCGGCTGGAAGTATTCTTAACCCCTCCTGCCCTGGAATGTCACCCTCCACTAAAGCCCCCTTTTATATAGCCTGTTCAAGGCGGGAATGCTGCGCCGTTATTCCACCGCGCTGTTCTGTGGTACGAACACGGAGTGGGCGGCTTGAACGAAGCTGTTTAGACCTTCAAAATAAATAAATAAAAAAACCAGGATGATCTGCGTTGAGAAAACAGGAAAAACACAGGATTGTTTATGTTTTGCTGATTTAAAAAGAACGTCACAAATCACCATTTATTGAATATGTTTGTTTACATCTTCATCATGCAGGTCGATACTGGACCTTTTTCTTTTTTTTTTTTATAATACATCCTCTGTTGAAAAAGTGAACTGCTCCTTTTTTAAAGCGTATTCAATTGAGACCTTTAAACATTTGCTTTTGCAATGAATATGAATACATAAATAATATCAGACTGTCATCGCATTTACATTCATCTGTCTGTCACTGAGGGCTGAGGAGTGTATGTAAGTCATGTAAGAGAAAGAAATAAAATGACAGCCAGTGAAAGAAGAAGAAGGGATTCTTCTCAGAGCAGGTAAAGGGATTAGAAGAGGGGAAATGATTTATGGTGTTTCTTTTTGGCGTCTGTGTTTAACAGGTGTAACTACGGCTGGCAGGGCCAATTCTGTGATGACTGTGTGCTTTATCCTGGATGCATTCACGGGACCTGCAACCTCCCCTGGCAGTGCAAGTGTGAGACGAACTGGGGTGGCCTGCTGTGCGATAAAGGTATGGAAAATTTTTTTATTTTTTTATTTTTTCTGTTTTGCAATTTCATCACCTCCCACACAAGTGGCTTGCACAGTCCTCCTCACTTCCATCCTGCACGTCCCCTCCAGCTACAGCTGCCTGTATTTGATGAGTCACAAGTAAGAAAGCTGCTCAGAGCAGAGATGCAAGAAAAATAACTTGAGAAGAGGCGATATATCACCGTGCAAAACGCTGTAGGAGCGTTGTTCTCTATTGTTTTGTGCCGTTTTAAAAAATGTGGAATGTAGTTTAACTTCAGGCGTCTTTAAACTCAAATCCATTTTCCACCACATTAAAGAGCAGCGGAGGCATATTCTGTTTTAAAGTCTCTAATTTGAGTCTGTCGCCCTCAGACATGTAAAGTAGTTAATTGACAAAACATTAATCGATTATCAATAAATTGTCATTTTTCAGCAAAAATCATAAAGATTTCCTCTTTTTTTCCCAATTTTCTCAATTGTGAAAATTTGCTGCTTTTTTTTTTTCTTTAGTGATATTAAACTGAGAACCTTTCTGGGTTTTTGACCAATGGTCTGACAAAGAAATCAATTTCAAGTAGTCACCAATCACAATGGATATTTTCCATAACATTTGACATTTTATAGACCTGGAGATGGTTTTAGGATATTTTGGATCTCAGCTTGATACAAAAATGGATCAAAAACACGCACACACACACACACACACACACATACAGTATTTAAATGTGTGTAAAAATTTGAAATTGAAAAGAAATGATTGATTTTATACATCAAAGATACTTAGGATTTATTAATATCGGTAAGAGTGTTTTGGCAGTTTTCATAAATTCAAAGAAACTGCCTCCACCTGAATCGTCTTCACTCCTCATTTTGACTCTGAGACGCAGAAGGAGAAGAACAGCAGCTGGATAGTTTTACTGCCGGTGTGATCCGAGCGGCAGCGGGGACACTCGATCCCCCCACATCCCTTCGTCACCAAGGGCTCTTCAGGGGATGAGAACGGGTCCTAAGATCCCGAGTGGAGACAGATCCCTGCTCATTTATTTACCAGCCTTTAGGGTGACCTGGCCTTTAGCCTGAGGGATGGTGTGCAGGGATCAAATAGGGTTTAGTTGAGCTTACTTTCTGTGTGGCATGGAAAAAAACCTGCAGGTAATGAAGAGGACGAGGTGTTTTGTAGAAATAACGGGATGAATTCCTCACAGCTGAATAAAAACTGAAAGTGAGACCGGTCTAAATGATGACCACCTGGCTGTATCCTGGAAATACCTCGACCACGACCATCTGCAGCAGATAGGTCGAGAAAACGCCCTCTGCTTCCTGTCAGGGCTGACAGCTGGTGTCCTATACTGAGTGAAGACTCCGACAAGCTTCCAGTGAACTCCCAACACCAACCGGATAAACGGTGAAAGGAGCAGAGAGCTGTCAATCAGGGTCGATCCAGTTAGCGAAATCTGAAGGCACATTTAAGGCTCCAAAGGTTTTTAAAGTGTAAGATGAGTTCATCTTTATTCCTTATCCACAGTGATGGCTCAAAAGATGATTAAACAGCAAAATAACAAGCTATCCGGGTAGAGTTAGGGTTAACAATATATTTTCTTTCTTCAGTCGTTTTATTTCACAGTCTGCAATTTGACAAGCTCCAACTTTGAGCACAAGTAGAACAGGTAGAATTTGTTTTCAGGACAGCACAGTAGCAAGGCTCAAATCACAGTGTCAGAAGTGTTTTATATATAGACAGATGCACATGGGCAGACATCAGTAACATACTGTGTTGCACAAATAACCACTGTATTAGTAGGAGGGCAGATCATGATGCATAGATGTAGGAGGGGGGGGGGTATATCCTCGAGTTTGGGGTCAGAGATCACAGTCCTGACACTTGATACACTGTGTTAGTATCTTAGCATCTCTCTCCTCGTCGCCTCCAGATCTGAATTACTGCGGACGCCACCAGCCTTGCGTTAACGGAGGAACCTGCATGAACACCGAGCCAGACGAATACCACTGCGCCTGTCCGCAGGGATACTCTGGCAAGACCTGCGAGATAGGTGAGAGAGAGCGCTCGCACTAGAACTAGCACTGCTGTCTTTTTTTCATCTCTTTCTTCTTTGTCCCTGTCAGCTTCTTTCCCTTTGTTCTACCAGGTTGAATTCATTAAGACAATGATTCATGTGGCGTCATGTGGCGCTTGCAGGAAAATGAATAGTAATAGTCCGTGTGTCTGATATGAAAATGTTGCCAGTATTACGACTAAAATATCAGAGTTTGCCATGAATAAAACATTTTTAGACTTCTACCTGAATAAACATTTTACTTTTCACTCACTCGCCTTCTTTCCATCAGCCGAACACGCCTGTGTGTCCAATCCCTGCGCCAACGGCGGTACGTGCCACGAGGTTCCCACAGGGTTCGAGTGCCAGTGTCCGCCAGGCTGGGAGGGTCTGACCTGCGCCAACAGTGAGTCACTGCACTGCTGTCAGTCATTATCCCCTCTTTGTTCATACACACTTCCATGCCTCTGTTCCTCGCTTTCCTTCTGGATGTACCTCAGTAATATTTACTGACTCTTGCGCTAAGCTTTCTCACCATCTGGTATGTACCATTGTGCACATGTCTGAGTTGAAGTGTGTGTGTGTTTTCTCAGATTTGGACGACTGTGCGTCCAGTCCATGTGCTCAGGGTGGAACCTGTATCGACCGGGAGGATGGCTTCGAGTGTGTGTGCCCCCCACAGTGGGAAGGAAAGACCTGCCAGATAGGTGAGTTTTCAGCCACATGAAAATCGTATTTTTGTTTTAGTATGTCTGTCGTTCATTTAAACAGGGAGGTGTGCACCTGCGGTCGGAGGATCGGAAAAAGATCCCAAGTGTTCAGTGTCATCTTACCAGCTCACATCTCAGTTTACGGGCAGCTATTGGCCTCCTGTCTTACCTGGCGATTGGTGTGTGTGGGGGTGTTGGGTTTCAGAGAGAGAGAACAGGTGTGTGAGTGAGCACAGCAGGACTCCCTGCGGAGTACCCCCCACCCCACCACCCCTCTGAATATTTGAGCAGCAGTGGTTTTCTTTGTTGTCACACTTCTGATGTCTTTAGACTTGGTGAGTGCAACTGTACCTTTTGTGCTCATTTCATCCATATCACACAGATTAATATATATATATATATATATATATATATATATATATATATATATATATATGTGTGTGTGTATCTGTGTGTGTGTATTTTTTTTTTTTTACATCAGCTGTTGTTTCTCTCAGGCTTTTTAGGATGAGTCATGTGACTTTATAGAGGCCGTTGTTGATGGGTATGGCAACAAAAGAATTATTTGATAAAAAGGATCACAAAGAAAATAATTTTCAGTTTGATGTGTTACTCTATATATACCAGTAGAAGATATATATTTTCATATTTGTCCAAGCTCCTCGAGGACCCACAGAAGACATTGTGCAACTGCTTCCATCAGGCTGAGCAAATAAACCAACTGTTAAGTGTAAAATTGGGGAAGTGCCATTTTAAAATGCAACTCATAGAAGTAAAAAAGACTTTCTTCTGTCACTTTTAACCAGTAAGGTTTTAGGGAGATGTGGTTTTTAATAGCATGTGCATCATAACATGGGCTCAACTTTTTTGTTTTTTTTCAGCTGCATTGGTACCATTTCTTTCATTGTGTTCATGAGGCTTTGAAGGCTGAATTTCTGGCCTCTATTCTTGCTCCCTGTACTTTCCTTGGTTTGTTTCAATTGATGGACTGGGTCTCCTTCTACCTCCTCCTCCTCCACAGATGCAAATGAGTGTGCAGAAAGCCCCTGTGAACATGCTTACTCTTGCAAAAATTTGATTGGCGGATATCACTGCATCTGTTTTCCGGGATGGTTTGGACAAAACTGTGACATCAGTCAGTATTTCCTCCTCAAAGTCACTTTCTTAAAATGTCTTTCCTCCCCGCTGGCGTCCTCTTCCTCCTGGCTCCTTTTTTTAACTGCCTCCCGCTCACTTCCTGGAAACACAGCATTAGGTGTATTTTAGCGTCACTTCCCCACATGTGGTAACCTTGTTCCTTTCTCGTCTTGGCAAACTGAAGCTCCAGCTCTGAAATCATGACTCAACTTGCATGCCCAGTTCCTCCCTCTGGATCCACTGCATGCCCAGTTACAATCTACAAGGTCTATCGGGCACTTTCTTGGCTTCACTAGTTATTTCTTTTCCAAACTTTGACTTAATATGTGCACATCCTACATCGTAAATTTCACCGAAATAATGGATGAGGTGAATTAATTCCTATATGGATAAAGTTTGTTTTTTTTTAATGTTCAATGTCTGTATCCTCTTCAGAGATCAATGGCTGCCATGGTCAGTGCCAGAATGGAGCAACATGCAAGGTATGGAGGATTTCATTTGCAACTTGTATATAATTGGGTGAATTTATGGGTGTTAGTTGCACTTTTGACTCTTCATTTTTCTGGTTTTCTACAGGAAGGCGAGAGGGGTTACCACTGCCAGTGTCCTCCGGGTTTCGTGGGCACCCACTGTGAGATCCAGAGGAATAAATGTGACAGCGGGCCGTGCCAGAACGGCGGCCAGTGCCACACAGTGTTGGACAGCTTCGTGTGTGAATGCCCACCGGAGTTTGGTGGACAGCTGTGTGAGGTGAGTGTCATGTTCCACTTGTCCCCAGCATTAAACAGTTGTTGATGCGGTGACAGTGTGTGAGCTGGCGGTGGCCATGGGATTAAAGTAGGGACGTGTTAGACATCTGAGCACCGCCTTGACTGGCAGGTCTTTACAGACAGCTGGGCAAGAACTTTTTACCTGTTCGTTACCTTTTGCATTGATACACATTTTCTTACTTTTTTCTGTGGGGTTTGCTCACATGAGGATTCAATGTGGGATTCACCAAACTCTCTTAACTAGCAAAGCGGTCCACAAATTGAGATCAGGCAGTCGTGGGCATGAACAAGAAGATAAAGAGAAGTAGGCGATGGTCCACTGTGCAGCAGAGCGAGCTCCCATGGACAGGGACACGCATGAAGTCCCCAAAGCAGCAAAGTCTTAATTCTACTGCCAATCACTGATCAGTATAAGTTGCCGTGGCAAAACATGCCAGTAACATTGCACAAGGTAAAGAAAGCCTTGTTGAACCTCTTGGCCGGCCATGGCGATGATAATATTGTGAAAAGAATATTAATACTAACTTGGCAGCCATTTGGATTTTGGAAAATATACACAAAGTGACTTGTAATGCCATGCTAATGCACAAACCGCATCTCCATTACAACACTGTGACCTGAGCCAACAGACTCCCCTGATGTGCCAAATCATTACTGTCATTGCCTAAACGTTGTGTAATACTGTATGTTCCCAACCCAATAAGACAAGTTCAGCTTTTATTGCAAACTTGTGTTGTGATTTAAATTTTTATTTCACACAGTCATTGCATATCAGTGTCCCTGCTGCAGCCTTTTTATATTTGAAGTGTGTGTTTGAAGCTAAAGTAGGTTAGCAGTGAGGAAACCGACACTCCGCTGCATCTCTTGGGCCCTGAATGGAGGACATTGCTGGTCAGGAGCCAATCCTGATTTAGTATCTCTACTATAAATATGAGCCTCTTTTGAATGAGGTGACGCTGGATTTCTGCCCGCATACTACAGACCTCTGATGCCTGCCGTGACACGGTGTACATTCCTGCCTTGCAGTGCCAAAAACCACCACGCCTCCGGCATCATATTTCTCTGATTAGATGTATAAAAGTTTGATTGTGTAATGGTGCTCTGCCCGTTCTCGATTTGATTCATGTCTTCAGGAGAAATAAGGGCAATTTTGATCCCAGAGGAAATGCTCAAGAAGGCGCCGCACAAAGAGCCACAGGATTTATTCTCTTAGTCGCCATCATGTAAGACCAATTTAAAAAAGATTTGATTTGTACTTTTGGATGGGAGAGTCAGTCGGCGGCTGATCTGGCGGCTGTCGACAAGTATTGGATGTAATGCCATCAAATTTGGTTCAGACATTCATGTCCCAATTTTATCCAATACTTGACGACCACATAACCTGCAAAGCTAAGGCCATTCCAACAAGACTCAGCTGTACTGTGTGCAAATTTTAGCATGCTAACACGCTAAAATAAAAATGGCCATAATGGTCATCCATTTTTATGTTTACTGAGCAACATTTAATCTTTCAATATGTTGAGAGAATAGCTTTCCTGGAGCTTTTGATTCATATCTCATGATCTTCAGCAGCTAATGTGAGCTGTCATGGCAGGTGTAGATGCTCACATTTTCATTTTAAAGAGACAGTTCCTGAGGACTACATGTCGAGTGGTCAAAGCGCCATTTGCATGATGAAGATTTAGTGGTAAAACCAAAAGCTCCAGAACAGCTGCTCAATGGACCTCATGGTGAGATCTCAACTACTGTTTCCAAGGTTAAGAATGAACCTCATCTTAGAAGCAGCTTTCAAAGTCTTTTTAAAAGCATAAAACAGAAAGCATAGTATCACAAAGATCTCCAATATTCACTGTGAACTCCTTTGTGAGGATCCGATTATTGATTTACACTTAATAATGCATTTGTTGGGGCGTCGTGTAGCGTAGTGGTCTAAGCAGGCGCCATGTGTAGAGGCTACAGTCCTCGCTGCAGTTGGCCCCGGTTCGAATCCCGCATCGGATGGCCTTTTGCTGCATGTCATTCCCCCTCTCTGCCTCCCTGTTTCCTGTCTCTCTCCACTATACTATCAAATAAAGGCATAAAAAGCCCAAAAAATATACTTAAAAAAAAAAAATAATGCATTTGTTTTGAATATCCTGCAATATCTGTTTTGTGAAAGACGTTAACGTCCTTTTTAATGGCACTAGCGATCATCAAAAGTGTTTTATTGCACAATTTATTTGTGGTTGACCACAACTACGACGTTGCCTTGTGGGTTTTCCACTACAACTAAATTCCCGACCCTTTTCTGCTGCAGGGAAAAATGTCTCTGCTGCACTGAACAGCGCAAACAGTTACATTAATGTGCTGAAGATTTATAGACACACTCGCCCTGAGACGGGATCCCCTGACCACACACATGCAAATGGTAAAGAAAAAAATGGATCTGGCCCTGACACTTAGGGTAAAATAAACTGTGTGTGACCACAGACTTCAGCACCCTGTTGCCCTACTCTAACTCCACCGTTCAGCACCTTAAATGGCAAAGGGGTGCAACCCAGAGTTTATGCCCAGTAGGCTTCTGTTTACATAAAGTGAGAGATTTTCACTCCAACCTCTATATTGCAGCAGGTAGAAATGGTAAAAGATGTCACTGTGGCCTCTCGTGCAGTTCTCTCCGTGTCACGCTGGTATGACAGATGATTTATCTTTATTATATTCACTGTGGCTCTGCATGATGTTGGACCAGAGTCAATATTTGCCCTCAGAATGTCTTATCGTTCTCTGGCCTGCTCAGTTTCTCTTTCCCTCTCCTCTGCCAGGCGTCTGTCTCAGAATAATCTTTCAAGATTAAGCAGGACAGAGATGTAAAACCAAAAGCGTGGATCCCCTTGATGAGCTTAGGGAACGTTTCTGAGGCTTACTTCGCTCGTGCACTTACCTTTCCATTTGTTCTGAGCAGCAGCGGCATTGGCTTGAGCCAAGCTAAGCCTCTCACCTACACAGACTTGAGCTCTCTTTTCTCCAATGCTCATTTGACTTCACTTGCTTAATTGTTTTACTAATCACCAAAGGACCATTTTGGTAAAGTGATGCTTGGTTAGTGCAGCAGTGGCCTACACAGTTCCTGCCTGCACCCTCTAGTTTATATCGGCTCTACTTGGTTTCTACAGATCCCTACCTGGTCCCCCTCAGACGCTTGTGACCCGAATCCTTGCGAGAACGAGGCCAAGTGTCACAGCATCTACCAGGACTTCTACTGCGCCTGTCCTGAAGGCTACGAAGGAAAAACCTGCGAGCGGCTCAAAGAGAACTGCCAAACCACCCCATGTCAAGGTGACCGGAGCCGTATGCAGTCTTACAGCATGGAGACCACTGTGGCATGTTGGAAGACAAGCAATGGGTTTCAACCATGTCTTAATTTCCTCACAGTTATTGACATCTGCACTGTCGCTGTGGCGACCAACGACTCGGCCGGAGTGCGGCACATCTCCTCCAATGTCTGTGGCCCGCGAGGACGCTGCATCAGCCAGCCAGTGGGAAACTTCACCTGCGTCTGCGACCCGGGTTTCAGTGGCATCTACTGTCACGAGAGTAAGTGGAGACTTTTTTTAATTAATTTTTTTATTTTTTTATTTTTTTGGTTAATTTATAGGTCATTTTTAAATCTTTAATAGATGGTTTTAAAAACATAATATTGTTGTAAGCAGTTTAAAGTGATAAACATATGAAAAAATGTAAAACCATTTATGTGAATGATATATAATTACAGACATGAACAAATAAGTTATTGTTGACAGATGGATAAATAAACACTAAACATTTCTTCATACTTGTTTACACCTGTATAATAATGTGTTATCTACCATTTATTAAGTTCTTATATATATTCTACATATAAACGGGGGTTTATATGTAGAATAGGGGGTAAAAAAATCTTCAAACTGAACACAATCCTGCAGAAAGTGTTCTATCCCTCTAATCTTGCCCCCTTTACTAATTCAGACATTAACGACTGCATCAACAACCCCTGTGGAAACGGAGGGACCTGCATCGACGGGGTGAACTCCTTTCAGTGCTTCTGTCCTGACGGCTGGGAGGGTCGACTGTGCGACCACAGTGAGTTTGATCGCCTCCTCCTTTGACCCTATCTTTGCTATCTAAACTAAAAAAGAAAAAAAAGTCATGTCTGCTGCTTTGCTCCGCTCTGTTTCTTTGCACTAAATAAAAGACTGTGCAGTAAAGATCCAATCGTGTAAATCTTCCCTCCCTGTCAGACGTCAACGAGTGCAGACACAACCCCTGTAAGAATGGCGGGCGCTGTGTCGACCTGGTGAACGACTTCTACTGCGAGTGCGCCGACAACTGGAAGGGCAAGACCTGCCATTCCCGTGAGTTATGTCGACTGTGTGTTAATGGGTGTGTTTATGTTCATATGTTGCAGCAGCACCCCCCCACCACCAACCCCAACTCCACCGTGCTATACATCTTTGTATGTTTTGACAACTGACGCATGGTGTTGGATCACAACAATCATCCTTTTTCTTCCTGATGCAAATAGTAGTCCGTCAAATGGGAAGAGTGTGTGTGGGTGTTTTTACCATATGTGACTTCGGTGTTGGCGTGTTTTCCCCCGCCAGGCGAGAGGCAGTGTGACGCAACCACCTGCAGTAATGGAGGCACCTGCTACGACCACGGGGACGCCTTCCGCTGTGCGTGTCCACCCGGGTGGGGAGGAAACACTTGCAACACAGGTGAATCTTCAGATTGACGTATATCAAAGTCGGAGGAAGCCAGTGATTGATGATGTCACTTACATACTTCAGATATTCAGTATCTTTTTAGATGAGAAAAGAGAAAAAAAGAAATCCCTAGCATTACAAACACTTAGTTTCATTTATTCAGCCAAGTATCGTCTTCATGTTCATGTCTTGTTCGGAGGAGAGGCCATGTTGTTTTTGCATTGCCCAGAATGGCATCAATAGCAGTGATAAATCAGTCCTGGTGGCGTCATTTTCAGTCGACACAAAGGCAGCGTTTACATAAACATTTTCCATGACAATCAAAGAAACATTTTGCTGATTTAAGGGTTGAGCTTTTTGTAAACTCGCCTGCAACAAACTCGTACAGCTCCTTCAAAACCCATCTATGCTTTTTACCATGTTTATTTTGCTATTTTTAAAATAAATTTAGCTAGGTAGCTAGCTCCGTAGAAAGAAGATCTGATTAGTCAGATGTTTCTCCAGCTGTCTGAAAGAACCACCAATGAGCTGGAACTATTTTAATCATGGAACCTGTTTAAATCAGACATGAGTGATGTTTTAGAGCCTGGGACCAGCCGTATTTAGGCTAATAGATGCTAAAGCTGCATTAAAAGCCAAAATAATACTAATGGCATTTTCAAGTACACTGTCCAGACAATATTTGGCTCTTAACTCATTTCAGATTAATTCAGGTCGGGGCTTTCCACTGGTACAATTATTGGTTTTCCCAATAAAACAGTTACTCATTCAAACATGTCTTGGGCATTATTCAAATGCATTAATCTTTCAGTCGAATTAATGCCACGTTGCGTGTTTTTCTGCAAAAAAATCACAACCAGAAACAAGATTGTCATATTTGATTTATGGTATAATCTGTTTCTTTAGATTTTTTTGACAGTCTGAGTGCACCTCTGTGATCTTTGGCTTATCCTCCCTCTCTTTCCACAGCCAAGAACAGCACATGCGCCTCCAGTCCTTGTTCCAACGGTGGAACCTGTGTGGGAGGAGGAGACGCCTTCACCTGCATCTGCAAAGAAGGCTGGGAAGGCCCCACCTGTGGCCAAAGTCAGTTTGTCTGCATCGCTTTGCACATAACCAACACAAAAATCCCAACGCTCTCATCTACGATGTACTTAATATACATTTTAAAGCCAACCAACCATTAGAAATAATTGTTTTGTGAATTATGTTCTGAAGTAAATAAATAAGAGCTTTAAATGTCAAAGTATCACAATTAACTAATGTAATGTAAGTTGCACCGTTGGGGCTGATTCCCCATGTAATGCAGTTAAGAGTAAAGTAAGTTATAAAGACCCCATATAAATGACATGAAGGCCATTACTTCCTGCTACTCAAATGGGATGCGGCTTTTCAAATTAAATGTATGCGCTTGATACAAATTGCAATATTATACAGATGCCACATGATTAAGCTATGTTAGAAAAGTCTTTTTGTTATACTTTAGAAATGCACAAATGTATATAACATCACAGCAGATCATTGGTGTGTGTGAATATCTGAGAATATGCAACATATATGATGAGCTACACAGAGGAAACAATAAAAAGCGACAGAGAACCCTTGCACAAGGTTTTAAGCCGAATAGAAACTATGTTGTCTTGGATTTTATGTACAGAATGGTGGGGGGAAAAAACTACGTAACATCACATAAATATGTTGCTGTCTCACGTCTTTTGCTTCTTCTCTTCAACAGATACAAACGACTGCAACCCTCATCCATGGTATGTATCGTTTCCTGCCCCCCTCATCTCCACACTTCACACAGACCTCAGGGGTGAAGGGCCGCTAAAAGCAGTGGAAGTTGTGCTTAAATCAAGCCTCAAAGGGGCATCTCTCAGTGGAGGGGGTTCGTATATTGAATAGGACAGAGAGAGGTGGGGAGAGAGGTTTTGGGGTGGGGGTGGGG